>NW_025423335.1:300000-405452 GCF_020497125.1 Mauremys mutica | reverse complement strand
CAACAACCTTCTAAGGCTGATAACTTTATTATTCCATACAAATACAATTTTAATGCAGTATTGATTTTCTTGCTCTGGACTTAAAATAACAATCACACAGACCAAACGTATCTATTCTGTGATCAGAGTATGATTATTAGAAGTTGTGAGCTTCAGACAATTGTTATAATTAACAGAAATTAAAGAGAAAAATTCAGAATGTGTCCTGCCACTAGGCCAGTTGAGCCAACCACATAATTTTAAACCATATGATCGTTTATTTCATGTAATAAATTACAGAAATGTTTGTTTTTTGCAAGCACGTTGTCTATGAAAAAAGACAAAGACAAGCCAAAATTTAAATTTCTTATGTCATTTAAAAAATCAATTTTTTTTACAATTTGGAATTTGAAGTAGTCTTATATACAACAAAGCAGCCAAAGGAAAAAAAAGATGCACATAATCATTTGAGGTCACCTTTAAGCTACATAAATGCTTTGCATTTCCAACGATTTTCACACATCCATCACTCTCCCAATCTTACTACTCTGTTTGTGGTTGCACACAGTTTCTAAACTATCTTTTAAAATCAGTTAATTGATAAGTTTGTTGCTTTTCTTCACAGCATCTCCCTGTTCTAAGGTCTAGAACTGATGTTCTTTTTGCATATTCGACTGAAAACTCGGGAAACTTAACAATTGCCTTGGCTAACAACAGACACTTCATCCAGAATCAGGCCTACAGAAAAAAGTAAATTCCTTTGCAATAGATATTGTTAGTCCCAAAACACTGGCCATCTGCTTTTATACAGCAACTGGAAATGCCACTCGTTGGAAACAACAACACACCCAACAGATCCTCAAGATTTATTTTTTCCTTTTACTGTATTTTCTCATCAAAAACTTTTTGCAAACTGAAGAATGTCCATGGACCAAGCAGATTAGTCGAGTTGTATCACAGAAAACAGGTATTCGGTCCAGGTAGCAATTAAAATTAGTTCTTCCTCCACTCCTATGGAAAGGGACAAATAAGCAAGCAAAGCAAGGCTCATCAAGGTTATGGTAAATTACAGCATAAGTTTATCTTGCAATGATGCAATATTCACTAGCCAACTTTTTAACCAGAGCTTCCCTGGCTAACCTTGTCCCAAGGTTTCTTTATTTTACTGTTTAAAATACTGGTCCTTGTGCCTCAAAATTCTTACATGCTAGCCTGCTGCACTTGTGCCCCCAGCATGACTTGGCTAGTCTAGTCTTTAGTGGCCAGGTATCCATCAGTAGTTGCTTTTACGGGTATATGTATACACTTGCCTATTTGCCCTTTCTCCGGTTTTCTGGGAAGGAAGGAATGCTGTAGCAATTAACACAGAGAATACTAGTAGCCAAACCCCATGCTATCACAGGTATAATTCATTAAGTTGTACATTTAAAAAACAGCCATAAAATGGATGACAACTTAAAACCTAGGCAGTAACAGATCCACAAGCCCCTGTGATTGATTAAACTTGGTTGAATAATGCTAAAAACCAAAATAAACTATCAGAAGGGGTAGCCGTGTTAGTCCCTGGATCTGTAAAAAGCAGCAAAGAGTCCTGTGGCACCTTATAGACTAACAGACGTTTTGGAGGCATGAGCTTTCATGGGTGAATACTTGCATCCCGATAACAAAGTGGATATTCACACCACGAAAGCTCATGCTCCAAAACGTCTGGTTAGTCTATAAGGTGCCACAGGAACTCTTTGGCTGCTTAAAACAAAAAGAGCTCTCAGCCATGTTTGCAGGTGTTGTTGATCACTTCACCTATGTGGGGGTCATCCCAAATTCAAAGGATGTACAGATCAAATCCAACCCCCTTTACCAACAGGTGCAAATGCCTTAACCACACAACAGGGTGCTTTTTGAACACCAAGACTATTTCATTTCGACATGCCTACATGACCAAGGTTTCCAGTGGATCAAGCAAGCCTGCTTTTGCTTAACTTCTGTTGCATTTTACTTCATTAGGTAGCTGTTAAGACACTTTTGGTCTTTCCACACCAGCTATCAATTTAAATTAATGGTAACAGAATAAGCTACTGCCATTAACCATTCAGATCCCAGCAATCCGTCCCTAAGAAGGAGCTTCCTCCAGTTCTAAATTGCTTTTACAAACTGTGAACAATCAATTTATTTCATCAGTAGCCTGGAAAGGAAGGAACATTTTAGTCATAAAATGGCACTTTTCAGATACATAGAATGCTATAGAAAAGCTCCCACTAATCCAGTTAATGAAGGGTCTGTATTGCAATGTTTCTTAAATTAAAATGTTTTATCCATAAGGTTAGTAAGTTTGGCACTACACCTCCACTGAAAAATTAAATTTACAGGAGTAAATTAAAAGTGATAAATTTCAGTTACAAAATCAAATTTAAAAGAATGTCCCACCGACACTTTCAAGTGTTAACAGAGTCTGTTTGAAAGCATACTTGTTAATTTAAACTTTAATAACTCCTGGGGGAATTCTGCACCACTGCCTGATGAAGAATTCAAATGTCCCCAGCGCCGCAGAAAAATGACTTTTCTTGACAGGGAAGCAAAGGGAAGGGCTGCAAGAGCAGCTCATCGCAACCACTCTCCTTAGCAGTGCAGGTTATATCGTTTCAGGTTCCTAATACCCCTGCTTCCTCTGCGCCATCGCTCTTCAGCTGTGGGAAAAGGGGGTCGCTGTGTGTGGAGCTACACCCTCATCTGCCGCAAGCCCCTATGCACCTGGGCTTCCCATACCCACAGACAACCACGCCCCCCCACCAAAGCCTTACCCCATACACCCAAAACCAACCCTAGCCCTCCATACCCAAACCCCAAACCCCACCGAACTCAACCCCTGCATCTGGAGACCCAACCCCTAGCACCTAGCCACCTCCTGCCTCCAGATCCCCACCCCCTGCACCCAGACCACGCCCCCCATGAGTTCCCTGCACTTAAACCCCCACACTGATGATCCCCACCTCCCCTGCACCACCCTCATCCCCCCACAAGCCAGACCCCCATGCCACTGACCCCCCCAACTAGCTGCACCCAGTCCCCCCACCAGGCCCCATTCCCCCAACATCCAGACTCCCCCACAAACCCAGACCCCTCTGCTGAGCCCCAAACTTCTTCACCTGCAACCCCCTGCAGAGTCCCACTGTCCCTGCCACCCCCCCAAATGGAGCCTCTGTGCATTCAGAACCCCCTACCTAGACACCCCCCCCCACTGAGCTGCCTGCACTGATTGTCCCACACAGAACCTTCTCACTTCCACCTGTATCCCCCCCTTCATACTTGGATCCTGCCTGGCTGAGCCTGCCTGCCCCACACATGGTACACCTGGCACAGAGGGGCAGATCGGGGGGGGGGGTGTTTCTGGGGCAGGCCCAGTCTGTGTCCCGGGGTGGGTGGTGGGCAGGCTGCAGGGTGATCTCACACCATCATGCAGCCAGCAGCCTGTGCTCCCCACTGCCATGCTGGAGCCTCTGCATTTATTTATTGACAAATAAAACTCGCAGAAGTTTAAAATATTGTGCACAGAATTTTTAATTTTTTGGTGCAGAATGCCCCCAAGAGTATTAAACTGATGCAGTTTAGTGTGTAGACCAGGCCTAAGATCTAAAGAGCCGGGGGAGGAAGTATAAGACTCTGCTATCTGGGTATAGTGCTGGTGCCTGTGTCCTATCCCCAACTTCCATTAATTCAGGATTTGGGGGTGGGGTTACTTATCCACAAAAGTGTAGGAAGGAGGCAAACTGCATTCCATGGTCTTCTGGATACACTGGGACAGTGCTGCGACACCTGTGTTACCATCCCATTAATCCAGTACCCTGGAGCACCAAATCCTTCCTACCTGGCCTATTAGGTGGCTTTAGACACTCCTTCTTGTCCACAATTGTCAAGATGCTTCAGTCACTTAACAGCTGGTCTGCTTCTGCCTTCCCTGGGAGATCTAGCCCTAGCTATGACATCCACAGGATACCAACTTATATGAAGTTAAATGAATATAGCACCGTGCTGTGTAAACATAACACTGGAAATGTATGTTAAATTGGTTTAACTACATCAAAGTAACTATTCCCATGTAGCTTACACAAGAACTAATGTGTTGAGGCCAAAAGCCAGCCATTACTCAATATCTAGATTTCCTGGCTGGTGGTGAAGTTATAAGTAAAGTGCATAAAATTCTTTTAGATAAACCCCTACATGTAGTCTTCTGTAGGAGGAGAAAAAAAACTGGCAAGAGTGGATAAGGAAACTTTCACTGCACACGTCCTGTGGTTAAGTAACAAATTTCAATCTGACGCTGTCAGATTTTATCATGTAATATGGTATAGCTTTTATTTAAGACATTTTTAATGTTCAATAATAGACTTGTCAAATGTATTCAATAATTCTGCATTAACGAGATTTTAAGTTAGTACATCTTGAACAGTTATTTTCCCTTCCACCAAAACATATCAAGTGATAGGAGCATACAATGGACTACCTTGCTTGCAAGAAGTAAAAGCTTTTTTGAATTACACCAGAACACCATACCTTGAGCTATTTTTGTATTGCTTGTCTTAAAAAAAAGAAAAAGAAAAAAAAAAGACATCCAACTTCTGGAAGAAAAATGCTGGAAGAGACCTTTAACTGCCAAATCTGATCTCTTAATAAGCACAGGCACATGTCTTAACGCTTCTGATATTAGAAGGTTCCCACGAGCATCCATCAGAGAGGCAAAGCAGAGCTCAGTAGTAAAGTAGTCTCCAAACTAGTTTACAGAGGATGTGTCTTGATGGATGGGAAGCAACTCAGATCATGCAGGGTTTCTGCTAAAGTTAAAAGATCCAGGCTAGCCAATGGGTAATACTGAAAACAGATTCAGTTAGTCTTCCCTCCCTACCCCACAACCAACACAGAGTTTATCAAGTGGGGGCGAAGGGTGGGGAGGGGAGAGAAAGTCTGTAGAACTGAGATAGCCAGGAAAATCACATGATTGTTACTTAAGTAATCTAACCCTTAGAAATTAGAAACAGGAAATCCATTTTGAGCTTAGTACAATCCATAAATCTTCTGTTTCCTGTAGTTGTGAAAAAAGCAACTAAATTGTGTGTGGTTGAGCTGTTGGTTTTTCTTCTTTTTAAAGCCATAGAGGAGTTGACATTCAACACCCAGTGAGGATCTACATGAACAGAATTGACCTTTTATAGTTTTTCACAGACATTGTTCAGCATAACTAACAAGTTACATGGTTTTAAATGTTATCAGAATGTCTATTTTGAAGTAAGTGTTATGGTACACTATCATTACTTTAGACAAAATTCAGAATTGGCAAAAAACCATTTAAAAAAAAATAAAAATGGTTTATATATAGCTAAATACACTCTTTCCCCCAAAGAAGAGTTTTGGATACAAAGATTCCCTTACAGTGCACATTAACACATAAGAACTAGAAAGTGAATCTGACCTACACAAACTGAGCAAAGTGTAAGACAGGTGAACAAATGATGTAAGATTATATTCAAATGGAAATAATGTTTGAAGTTTACCAATACTTTAGCACAAGTATAGAAAAATTTTAAACTGTGACTTAGTCCAAGTTTTTCTTTAAATAATTATGGTTTATAACCCTCCTCCCTTCAAATAAATTATATAGGTAGGTATCAAGAAACAGGGAGAATCAAAGCTGCAAATGTAATATTTTGCATATGTTATGTGTCTATTCCTGTCTCTTCTGTATTTTGGCCCAACCCTGCCAAGAGCTCAAAAGCAGGTAGACCCCAAAACCTAAGTGGATCCCTACTGAATTAGACTGCAAGCTTTTCATGTAGAGTGACCATGGATGAAATCCTGGTTCCACTGAAGTCAATAGCAAAACTCTCCTTGCCTTCATATGCATTTATACAGGACCTAGTCAATGGTCTGAGCCCTGATTTAAGTGCTTGTGGTATTAACTCAATACAAATATTGACCAACAGTTTAGACAAAGCATGCATTTATATTTCACTCAAAGGCTAAAATCCCTAGTGGTTCAAAGGAATTCTTTTAAATGAGCAAAAATGCCATTTAATATGAACAAGAACAGTGACTGGGGAGGGGGTAGAGTAACTCGTCTGCTCACATCACAAAAGGTTGTGAATGACACATTTAAAAATTTGAGTACAGATATCCTTGTGATTATGTACTGCCATCTGAGCTAATGTCCAAACATGCTAATAAACATTTAACTCCTAAAAAACAGCCTCAGAAAAGCAGAAGTAGAAACGTACCGAAACCCTAACACCAATCCAGGAAACAACCTAGTGACAAACTGGAAAGTTCCCAACCTACCAGCTAGATGAAAACAAACTACATTTTTAATTCTACTTAACTAAGGCCCAAGGATGCAGATGTTATCCATACAAATGAACTTCTACGGTTGTTTGGAATCTCATTTCAGTTTTAGGGGCTCTGCATGGGTATAATGTTCCATCCATACTAACCAACTGGTTTTATGGTTTATTAAAAAGTCAGCCCTAGCTATATGTACTTTCTGCAATATTTAATCTACATACATTTGATGTTCTACAATCTTTTTCTGGTTTTCTTATTGTTTTAAATCTCATGCCAAATAAGTTTAGTTTTGCTTAAGATGGTGTGAAATTGGTACAGGCAGTTTTAGGAAAAAATACATGTCAAATACTCCCCAGGGAAGACAGAACTCTGACCTTAAAGTAGAACCAAGTCAAGAGAGAAAGCTTGGTCCTTTGTGAAATATGAGGGAAATGAAAACTCATTTCCAGAAAGTGTTGAGGGGAAGCTGACAACGGGCTACTGTGGGACACTGGAAATGCTTATTACCTTGGAAAGGTACTAAGCACAGTTACATGTATTGAAAGTTTGTTTTAAAATACAAGTGGCTTCTTTATTTTATTGAGAGGGAACAGTTTGTTTATAACGTAAAACTTGCTTATCTAAATATAAATTCAGATATTAAGTTAAACCAAACATTATATACAATAGTTAGAACAAATATCTCTTTCCTAGCTATCACTTTCGTTTCTGAAGAACTGTAAAAGTGCTTGCTTACTTTCCATGCTGAATAGCTAGCACTCACAAATAGAAAAAACACCCAATAAACTAAGTCTTTGCAAGTTTATGTCTGAGTGCCTGATGCCATCCAGTTCAAATAAAAAGCAGCAACTAAATTTTAAAGTCTTGACATTTCTGACATTCTGCATCTCATAATATATAACTATTCAGTGCAAGAAAATTAGCAACTACAAATGATTGCTGATTTCTTGTGCAAGAAGTGACTGATGACAGAATGATACAAATGTAAAACTAGTAAGAAAATTCCTGATGCATTTTGTGTTATAAAAGTTTGTGGATTACCCAATGTGTTCCCCTTCCAAGTCTTGAACAACTGAAGACCACTACTACTCGTCTACATTCCAAATGTCAAACTCTTCTGAAAGTCAATGGTCTAAGAAGTGGTAGTGAAAGTAACTTAATATCACTTCAAGGTAAAAAAGATCTAGTGATCAGGGCACTGCGCTGGGACTCAGGATACCAGGATTCATTTTCTGGCTCAGCCACAGACTTTCAGTGAGGCTTCAGAAAAATCACTTGTTTTATTTTGTGCCTCAGTTGAGTTTCCCCTCTGTAAATATGCATAGTACTTCCCAAATTCACAAGTTTTGAAGTACACTGACAATATCCTTTAATTCAAAGCAACTGTCCAGTTTCATCACCAAAAGATGAAGCTACAGTAAGAAGCCCTTTCTACATAAAAAGGGAAGGCAGATGTGTTTAATACTTCAGTAGTACTGCACCAAGTGCTTGCTAGATTAAGATGTGTACTACCTTTTTTATTGAATGAGTGACAACATTAAAGACTGTTTTATTTTAATTTTTACCAAAATGAGTTGAGAGTAAGCACATGAAAGCGACACAAACTGACCAATATATTTTCTTGGCTTCTAGAGATAGGAGTACAACTACCATTCTTTAGTATTATGTCCGCATTAAAACTGCGTTTAGAACTGGAAACAGAGCATATTTTTATATACAGCGCTACCTTGATATAACACGAATTTGGATATAACGCAGTAAAGCAGTGCTCGGGGGAGGGGGGGGCTGCACATTCCAGTGGATCAAAGCAAGTTCAATATAACATGGTTTCACCTATAACGCGGTAAGATTTTTTGGCTCCCACGGCCAGCGTTATCTCGAGGTAGAGGTGTATAATTATAGACAGCAAGGAGTCACAACCAGTTTCACTCTTCTGGCATTTAATAAAGCTTGAGGAACAGCAAAGGTATTGGAGACCTTGATCTCAAATTCAACAGTGCTCCCTGACCCTCCCAAAAAACCCTCTAAGGCCTTTACAAGCTCGGTCAAAACTCAATGGCATTTCTTTGTAATGTGGTAACCTTTGAATGCAGCATCTGACTAATTCCAATATTTCAGGGAATGTTCTATGCAGACTGGAACCAGACTGATTTAGGATAAACTGCAAGACCAATGGGAAACACATGAAGCTGCTGCCAGCTTGTAAGCAAATCTCCAAATCACCTCTACAATTGTCTATAGCAGGGATCGGCAACCGTCGGCCTGTGGCTCGCCAGGGTAAGCCCCCTGGTGGGCTGGGCCGGTTTGTTTACCTGCGCACACAGCAGGTAAGCAAACTGGCCCGGCCCACCAGGGGGCTTACCCTGGCATGCCGTGTGCCAAAGGTTGCCAATCCCTAGTCTATAGATTAAAAAACCCTGGTTGATAGCATCCATCAACGTCTTCCAACATAACAATACCTTATCTCATCTCTGCTCAGCGTCCCAATAGTTTAACATTGATACCATGAATGACTTATCACCCAGACAGAAATGAAGAGGAGGAGGGAGGGGAATGGGTGCGTATGGAGGCGTGTGCACACAGTCCTTCATTTGAGTGGAGAACAGGGACCCAGGTATGGGGCAGCAGAAAGTGCCCTCGCATGGGGGAAGTGGGAAAATGAACGTTTATTATATACAGCCCTTGCTATCTAGGGAGGAGGAAATGGGAAGCAAAACACCAGCCATCGTAGTGCAAATGGGGAATACAGAGAACCTCTGGTGCGGGGAGGAGTTTGGAGAGATGCAGGGAATCCCTGAAAGAGAGACCAGGAATATGGCACTGTTGGACCGCAGAGCAGGAACGGAGTCTGACAGCCAAAATGCGATCGTAAGCAGAGCTTCCGTTTATTCTATCCCAGCATGCATTTATACATAGTTTCATTCAGCAATCAGGTAATGACCAATTGGTTAATTAAGATAACAGAAACAACTGTAACTAGTTGGGATAATTAACATCCGACACACCTGTCTAGCTCATTATCCTAATTACAGTTAATTAACTAATGAAAACAAACCCAGAGCCAGGTCTTCACACGCAGATCCAGCGTAATTAATTTATCTCAGAAGCAAAACAACCTCAGCGTTTCTCATTACTTATCCCACACCTCCCCCCTATATTCAAAATCAAAAAAAGGGGAAAGAGAGAGAAAACATTCCCAACTCATAATAACATAACGCTATAACCTATCACAAACAAAAAATTAAGGATTAATAAAATCAACCTGTATGACCATACAATCCTTGAACATAATTCCAAAAAACATCAAACGAACAAAAACACAATAAACAGAAGATGAGGAAAATTCTGCAACACCCCCCCCCTTTTTTTTTTTTTTTTTTTTTTTGAAATATCCCTCAGCTGTCAGGTGATCAAGCTGACACTGAGGGTGGGGGGTCTTTAAGAAAGACACATCAAACCACATGACAACACAACAACGATTCTGGCCAGAAAACAGACAACACAAAACATAACAGAGAACACAAAACATCATGGTACACTAAATACCTATATAGCCACACAAATTTTCTTTCAGACACAAAAATCATTTCAAGCGAGTAACTCATTTACGGAGGATCAGACTGAAAAAGTCCTGGCAGAGCTAACAAACAGCTCTCCTCCGGGGGCTCTGGGTCCGCGACGTCTGAGCGCGTCTCGTGAGGCTCCTCCGCATCTGCCTGCCATCACTCCGGAGGACGCAGCCAAGGCCGGACCCACTTCGCTGGTATCCACCTAGGACCTGCATCAGTGGCAACACACGCATAACCCCCTGCCCCATGTTAGCAAGTCAACTGGTCCTTTCCATATTTGCTGCTGATAATCGAACCACTTGACCAAGGGTCGGGGGGCCGTACCCTGTTCTTCCCCAGTCATCCCGCTGATATGTTTAATTGCAGGGGGCACCTGGTTGTTTTTACCAACATGTAACCAGTTAAGTACATAAAGAGTTTTCAGTAAGCGAGCGGCAGGCGTCTTGTCCAAAGCGTCTGCCCGCTCACTGCGAATCCCCCCTTTTTGTCTTAAGAGGAGCGCCTTCAAAGAGGCGTGAGCACGCTCAATAATAGCTTGCCCAGTAGAATTGCCAGGTACACCCGTAGAATGCTGCACACCCCAGTGGGAAAGAAACTGGGCAGTGCGATGAGAAACATAACCCCCGCCATTATCAGTCTTAATGAGGGCAGGAACCCCCATCACGGCAAAGCATGCTTGCCAATGCTTAAATCACATCACGAGAGCTAGTAGAGGCCATAAGCTGTCGCCCAAGTAAAGCCAGAAAAGGTATCAATGGTAAACATGAATATTGCGCAAGGTGCCAAACTCAGCAGACGTGGTAACATCAGACTGCCAAACTTGAAGTGACAATAGGCCACGGGGATTAACACCAGATACAAGGGGCAACACATGCTGTTGACAATCAGGGCAGGAGGCCACGATAGCACGAGCGTCAGTAATAGAAATCGCAAACTGACGTGCTAAAGCACGGGCAGACTGATGAAAAAATTCATGGGAAACCCGTGCCTGGGCAAATGAATTCGGAACATGGGCAACGCCAACTAACTGATCAATCAGTGCATTGCCCTCGGCAAGACCATCTTGTAATCCAGAGTGGCTCCTAATATGCATAACAAAATAAGGGCACCGTCGAGCATTTAAAAGATGCCATAACTGAAGAAGAGCAGTCCATAAAACAGAATTCGTAACACGGCCCAACAGGGAGCGTTCTAAACGTTGAAGCACACCTACAGCATACAGAGAGTTACTGACAATATTCAAAGGGGTATCGGGCCATTTTTCAAAGGTTGCGAACAATAGCACGAAGCTCTAGAACCTGCAGGGAGCCTTCAGCAAGAACAAACTCGTGATGCCAATGGCCGTCAATAAACCAAAGAAGTCCTGCACGCTGGGCACTGCCGCTGGCATCGGTGAAAACGGTTGAGACCAGCAACTGGACTAGACTGCAACATTAGGGCTTTTTCCAGAGGAAGCGTGGTAAGCAAAAATTCGGTGCGAGGGAAAATGGCTACTGAAGTAACCGGCGTAATCCATGGTGGCAAGTACAAAAGAAAGGTGAGTAGCAAGCAACTGAGTCACAGTAACATCATCAAAGGGCAAATAAATGGTATGAGGGTCAATACCTGCAATGGCCAGCAAACGGCATCGGGCCATGTAAATGAGATGAGCAATCGCATCAAGCCACGTAGTCACAGTCGTGGTATAGTGCGAAGGTGGAAAAAAGCCATTCAATGCCCACCAGTGGATCGGAAAGGGCCTCATGCCATTGAAAAAGTAAAGCTTCCAAAGAGGCATCTTTAGAAAAAAATTGCCAAAAAAATGGGCAAGTCCGGATAAATACGCCCCGAATAACGTGTTGCAAGTTTATCTGCAATATTTTGTAAGGTAACCTGGTGCTGACTCTGCAGAGAGCGAGGTTCATCCGGAGCACGTCCGCCTTGAAGCAGTTGAACCAAGGGCGCAAGATCCTCATTAGTTATACCACAAAGACCGCGAACCCACTGCAAATCGCCCACCAAGCGCTGAACGTCATGTAAATTATGAATGTCCATCCGAAAGGTTAAATTCTGTGGGCGTACAATCGAATCCGTAATTTCCATACCAAGATACCGATATGGGGCTTGCCGCTGAAGTTTTTCTGGAGCAATCACCAGCCCAGCCTTTCGCAAAACTGAGTCAATTTCAGCAAATCGCCGCATCCACAGCAAAATGGGCGCCAGTAAACAAAAGATCATCCATATAATGATAAATAATCCAATCAGGGTGCGCCAATCGCAGGGGTGCTATAGCCCAAGCAACATAAGATTGACAAATGGTAGGAGAATTTTTCATACCTTGTGGCAGAAACAGTCTATTGATACCGCCGGGCAGGTGCAGCCTTATTTATAGAAGGCACAGAAAAGGCAAATTTCTCGCGGTCCGCGGGATGCAAGGCAATGGTAAAAAAGCAGTCCTTTAGATCAACAACAAGCAGAGGCCATCCGTGCGGAAGCATAGTAGGTGTGGGCAGCCCAGGCTGGAGGGCGCCCATATCCTTCATTACAGCATTGACAGCGCGTAGATCTTGTAACAAACGCCAATGCCCAGACTTTTTGGGAATGGTAAAAATAGGGGTATTCCAAGGGCTAACAGAAGGTTCAAGGTGGCCCATAGCCAATTGTTCCTGCACAAGTTCATGCACCCGGGCGAGCTTATCTTTGGGCAGCGGCCACTGAGCGACCCAGACCGGCGTGGTGGTTGTCCATTCCAGCTGTAGGATCGGTCGCCCCTCAGTGGCCGCTAAGCAAAAGGTGAATTTTGCAACACAACGCCCCACTGACTTAAACAGTCCCGACCTAAAAGCCATATCGGAGCCGGCATTACATAGGGGCGAACTTTTGCGCTTGTGGCCGGATCTTCCACATCAGAAATGGTAATAAAATTCACACTAATGCGAGTCAATTGAGTCCCCACCAATGCCGGTCACCGGTGTGGCGGCATCCTGCAAGGGCCAAGATTCCGGCCAAAACCGAGCGGGGACTATAGTCACATCGGCCCCTGTATCCAGCAAGGCTTCATGAATAATCTGCCGCCCATCGGACCCTTGAAGCCGAACAGTACGGGTGGGCTTGCGCGAAGTAATGTCCATAGCAAAAGCAATTTGGGGAGGGCTAGTGGATCCAAATCCTCGGGACCCACGATCAATCGGGGTCGATCGGGGTACACATCCCTTGAAGGGTATTAGTTGAGCAATGCGTGTGCCAGCAATTATAGTTACAGGGAGGCAGAGGGCGCGTACCATTATCCCAATGTTCCCGGTATAATCGGCGTCAATAAGGCCAGGTAAAACAAAAATACCCTGTTTTGATGTTGACGAACGGCCAATCAAAAGAGCACTTAGTCCGAATCCTAATGGGCCATCAGTGTTAGAAGGAAGAACGTGAACTTTATCAGTCTCTAGAACTACATCTGATGCTGTGGCCAGGTCCACTCCGGCACTGCCACGGGTTGCTCCGGTGAGGTGTTCCAGGCAGCCGGGTTGGTAGGTGAAGGTACTTGTATCGTCGCGCTCCTCCGAGGGGCGCTCCGTGATCCGTTTCCCGGCAGCGGTGTTCCATCTTTCTTGTAACGCGCCCAGCAATCATTGGCATGATGTCCAAACTTATTACATCGTGCACAAGCACCAGTTGCAGAGTTAGGAGACATATCAGAGGTTCGCTGCCCAAACCTATTACGTCGTGTACAAGCGCCTGTTGCAGCTCTAGATGACATATCAGAGGTTCGCTGCCCATTTTGCATTGGGCAGTCCCGCCAGAGGTGCCCGGGTTTTCCACAACTAAAACAAGGGCCGGCCGGCCGGGTCGATCTTTTAGCCCCCCATCGTCGCCCGAGCAGAGGTCGTAACGCCACGGCTAGTGCAGAGGCCTGTGCCTCAGCATGAATTGCTGCCTTATCCGTCTCCTCAAACATAGTGGCCTTATTACATGCTTCAATCATTTCCATCAGGGACGCAGTCTTGGGCAAGGTGGCTAAGATACGGCGGCAAGTGGAATTTGCATTCTGGGTGGCAAGATCAAGTCCAACTGCAGTCCTGGCTTCTGGCGTCAGGTTAGGTGATCTATCAATAGCCTCTCGGAGGCGATCCAAAAAGGTGGAATATGGTTCTGATAGGCCTTGTGTGATTTTAGCATAGGGAGGGTTCGGCTTCCCCATCTGGGGCACTGCCTTAAAAGCAGCCAAAGCTAGTTCTTGTGATTGCTGCAGGATCCGGGGTTCAAGACGGGCTTGCAAATGCGGGTCAGCAAAACGGCCGGCTCCCAAAAGCATCTCAGTAGTGGCCACGTGCCGGGGATCACCGTCCGGCAGATCCAGATTGTGGACAAGGGCCAAGTCGATTCTCTTGGCCCAATCATCTTTCCACAACAGTTTTTGCGTAGGTGTAAGAAGCAGATCAGCTAGTTTAATTGCATCATACGGACACATCGCCTGGCCCGTAAATACCTGTTCGATAAGAGACTGTACATATAGATTATCTAGTCCATAAGCCATAATTGATTTCTGTGCCTCACGGATCAATTTCCAATCCAAAGGGGCCCATTGTCGGTGATTAGGATGTTGAGGGTCTGGCATAATTACTGGAAAGGCCTCAGGTGTCAGCCCTTCAAGGATGGCTTCCTTTATGACCCCGTGCCAACGCTGTACTGGGTCCGGAGGGTCCCCGGGGTCAGGTGGGGCAGAAGGGCAAGTCGGACGAAAACACTCGTGAAGACGTGACCGTGATGATCCAGCTGGAAAACCTTGTTTTTGATCCAATTTGTTAAAAATGGCCTGCAGTTGTCGACCCTGGCGCTGCAGTTCCTCATAAAGAGCATCAGACCGGGTAAACTGAGTAAAATCAGGACATGACTGTGATGGCACATGTTCCACCCGAGCCTCCTCTGCTTCCCCGCATTCATGACACCCCCAGGTCCCGTGGATACGGCACGGCTTTGAAAGGGGTGCATATGGCAAAGTTGTCTCCATAGGCTCGGGTGTATCGGGCGGTAGCGGGACCGAAGCAGGATCAGTTATATCAGGGCCAATAGCTACGTTGGAGGGTAATGGCATCGTAGCAGAGGCAACATCATCCATAGGGAAGGGGTCGGAAGCCAAGGGTATCACTGTGTCCTCACCACCAAAAAAATCCCTGGCTCCAACCGGCAAAACGGAGGGTATTCCGGGCGTTGGGTGACAAAGGTCAGAGAGAGCCGCCTGTACTCCTGCCTCGGCTGCAAAGGCTTCCACTATCTCTGTTGTCTTCTTCCATATTGGACTCAGGGAGAAGGCTTCCTTGTCACCCTGAGCCACTGATTTCCAAAGTTCACAGCCCATCTGCTCCCACACAGTTTTATCAAATATTGTATTGGGTGAAACAGAAAGTCCCCTTGAACGTCCCCACTGTAGTAAGCGGGATAATGCATCAGAGGGGAACTTTTCTCCCCGTCGCTCCGCGATGCGTGTCAGAATTTCATGCACCATTTTCTCCTCTGCAGACGCAGCGGCTCCCATATTTACTGCTCACCTCTAGGTTCAGGTGTGCCCCTTTTTTTTTTTTTTTTTTTTTTTAAACGCCCTGCAGCTTACCGCTCGGCACTGGGCTTCAGGTGCTTCTCTCCGTTTGGACGCTCTATGGTTCCCAGCCGTACAACTCTGTTCAGATGCGTCCTTCTTCTTTGGACGCCCTGCAGTCGCCGCTTGACACTCAGGCGCGCTTCTCTTTTTCGGACGTCCTGCGGCTTTTTTTTTTTTTTTTTTTTTTTTTTTCTCTCTCTCGGACGCCCGACGCTGAAACTTCAGGCGCGTCCCTCTTTTTCTTTTTATCAACTCAGGCCACCAACACTATCTTCAATAATCACATCGGGGTCACCATTTGTTGGACCGCAGAGCAGGAACGGAGTCTGACAGCCAAAATGCGATCGTAAGCAGAGCTTCCGTTTATTCTATCCCAGCATGCATTTATACATAGTTTCATTCAGCAATCAGGTAATGACCAATTGGTTAATTAAGATAACAGAAACAACTGTAACTAGTTGGGATAATTAACATCCGACACACCTGTCTAGCTCATTATCCTAATTACAGTTAATTAACTAATGAAAACAAACCCAGAGCCAGGTCTTCACACGCAGATCCAGCGTAATTAATTTATCTCAGAAGCAAAACAACCTCAGCGTTTCTCATTACTTATCCCACATGGCACACTGGGATTTTTGGCCTACACAAGCGATGAAGTTTGTGACCCTCCACCCCTCCTTCATGTTAAATGCAATCAATTAGTTCTTTCCTATATCAGAACAAAAGATGAAGGACGAGATGCTACTACTTAGAACAGCAAGAAAGGCACACTAACGTCATACATTGCATACCAATGAACTTGTTCCCTTTCAGGTCACCCATGGCTAATGCAGGCCAGATCTATACTAGACTTCTGCCAGCATAGCTATATTGGTCATCAGCATGGCATGCTGTAATCCCTGACCAACATCGCTGTGCCAGCAAAAGCCCACACTGCAGAAGCAGCTTTACTGGAAAATCTGCACTTTTACAGGCACAGCGTGATTCACTCTTTGGGGGTTGTTTTATTATACCAGTACTAAGCGCACCTTTGCCAGTACAGATGCATCCAGACCAGGAGCTCTTTGCCAGCATCGTATAATGGTATTCTTATACTAGTAAAGCATTCCAATGCAGGCATGGCCTGGGATCACCCTACTAAACAAGTACTTCTGGGATGGGTAGATCTATCCATTATATAATTAGACTGGATTACTTTTGTTGTCCAAGTCTGTCAGCAATGTGATACTACAAAGCATTTATGGTGTATCAAAATGGAAGAGTTCTAATTTGCAGCACTCCCTTTTGTGGTGCAATTTAATTCATACACAGAAGAGTACAATAAAGTAAAACTTGACACTTTAAAACAAGGCTGTTCAGTCCCACAAAAACATCCACATACGTGGACCCTTGAAGCTGCAGGCATTGTCCCTGCCCTCAATATGGTTGTTTAGATTATTCCTATGAAAACTGATGTTTTAACCTGATAATTATGTAATTATGTTAGTTCATTTGTAAACTCTTAGGGGCACAGAGTGCCTTCTGAAGTACGTTTCTGTACAGTGTCAAACACGTAAGATTGAAGAAATACTATTGCAATGGTTTGGACACCTGTCAGCAATGAGCTCAGAAAGGATAACATTCATGGTGATACATACCAGAGGACAAGGAACTAGAAATAGATGAAGACCAAAGATTTGTTGGATAGACACAGTGAATGACAGAGAACAAAAAGGTTTAAAGATGAACAAAGCCACGAAGCCACAAAAAGACAGGAAGTGGTAGAAAGACTTAATTCAGCCCAATCACTGCTGCTGAGCTCATGGGCAGGAATCAAAGAAAATCATAGAAGAAAAGACCGCGTAGGCGGCCACCTATCTCTGACTGGGAACTTCAGGCACTACCACTCTACAAATACACTTTCCCAAAATAAATAGAAAAACATCCATTACACAATTTCTCTTGGTATTTTAAAAAGCATTTCCTGTTATTAGATACTATTTATCACTGCAAGTATACAACATTATTCGGAAAAAGATGATTGTCTACTTTTTTGTAAATTTTTATTTATCCAAAAGCCCAGCCAAGCTGATTTTTATAGTACATAAAGAAATCTAACTGAAACATGAAAGACAAAGGGTAATAATGGAAGTTATCTACTCAGGAAGAAGTTATTTAGAATGGAAAAAAGTATGTTAAATATTCAGGTTTGAAAGCCTTGAGGAAATATATCCTTAAAATTATCAGTTACTTAGAAATAGTGTTAAAATTATGCATTACATCTACAAATTTGCTGATAACTATTTATGCACTAAGGGATACAGACAAGAGTTTGTTTCTCTCTGGCTTCAAGCCACCAAGTCACTTTCCTTTTTTAAATTTTGTGTTAGAACCTTCTTTTTCTCTTTCTGGGACATTTAGAATGAAGTACACTATTGAGCTAAGTTTGTACTGATTTCTTACCTTCAATATTTAACTCAAAACAGACGTGGCAAAACGAGAGTGTTTCTTTTTCTGTTCCCAGTTTACACACGCTGCAAACATTATCATCATTCAAGTCAATGTTAACAAACTGCTCTTCATTCATAGTGCCCCTAGAAAAAAGGAAAAGGTGATAACGTTATTTTAGAACATTATACTATCCCTTTTGTCAAAATGAGGAAGCAAGAAATATATTCTGCATTTCTTGACAAGATAACAAACCCCACTATTCAGTCAATATGCATCCACATTTACTATAGAAACCGTGTGGTTCCTGAAAGTGGTTTTGAGTTCTGGACACAGATGCACTGAAGAAAATAAAGGCTACAAACTCATTTATGCAGTATTATTGTTTTATGCATCAGAGTGTAACTTCCGAAAGCAATACAAGCAATCAGATGTCTGTCCCTTTTCATACCTTATGTGTTCACATAATTTAAACAACATGAAAACACTGCAAGGACTAACGTGGTTTCTATATGCGCTCTGTTAACTCCACTGCATAAATATTTTAATGGCACTAGAGACGTTTACCTAAACCACGTCCTCCTTCGTAACTCTCCAGTCAGACATTAGACAACAACAAAGCATTTCCTACCCTACGCGATGGTGTGTCCCCCCCCGCCCTGGCCCGCCCGCGGCGTCTGGTGGCACAACGAGTTCAGGCAGGTTTCCTCTGGCAGCCCCGGCAGAGGCTGCAGCCAGGAGCCTGCCGGGACAGAGCCTGTCACGAGCCCCGGCTCTGAAACCAGCGCCTGGAAACTGTACCGAGGTTCCCAGCAGCAGGACGCGGACCCGCGCCGGGGAACTCGGGCGGCAGCTGCGAGCGAGGCGGGCCGGGAGCGACCCCCCCTGGCCCCACGCGGCGAAGCGGCCGGCACGGGGCGCAGCAGGTCCCCAGAGCCGAGCCCCAGGGGCCCGGGCTGGACTGGCGGGGGCGGCAGAGGAACGGGGCCAGGCCCGCCCAGCGCGGCCGGGACACGGACGGACAGACAGACAGAGCCCGCCCCCTAGCTCTTGTGTTATGTGAAGGATTAAATAAAATTTCCTTATTCACTTTCTTCGCACCAGTCAAGATTTTGTAGACCTCTATATCTATATCTACTCAGGACACTCCCTACACTAACACCGGGACAAATCAACATACCCTTAGAGCCCCGACCAGGGTTTATTCTATCTACTACCCAAGATCCACAAACCCGGAAATCCTGGATGCCCCATCATCTCGGGCATTGGCACTCTCACTGAAGGACTGTCTGGATATGTGGACTCTCTACTCAGACCCTATGCCACCAGCACTCCCAGCTATCTCCGTGACACCACTGATTTCCTGAGGAAACTACAATGCATTGGTGACCTTCCAGAAAACACCATCCTAGCCACCATGGATGTAGAGGCTCTCTACACAAACATCTCACACACAGATGGAATACAAGCTGTCAGGAACAGTATCCCTGATCATGCCACAGCACAACTGGTTGCTGAGCTCTGTGCCTTTATCCTCACACACAACTATTTCAAATTTGATGACAATATATATCTCCAGATCAGTGGCACCGCTATGGGCACCCGCAATGGCCCCACAATATGCCAATATTTTTATGGCCGACCTGGAACAACGCTTCCTCAGCTCCCGTCCACTCACGCCCCTTCTCTACCTACGCTACATTGATGACATCTTCATCATCTGGACCCATGGGAAGGAGACTCTGGAAAAATTCCACCAAGATTTCAACAGCTTCCACCCCACCATCAACCTCAGTCTGGACCAATCTACATGGGAGGTCCACTTTCTAGACACCATGGTGCAAATAAGTGATGGTCACGTTAACACCACCCTATACCGAAAACCTACCAACCGCTATGCCTACCTTCATGCCTCCAGCTTCCATCCCGGGCACACCACAAGATCCATTGTCTACAGTCAAGCACTGAGGTACAACCGCATCTGCTCTAACCCCACAGACAGAGACCAACACCTACAAAATCTTCACCAAGCATTCTCACAACTACAAGTACCTGCACGAGGAAATAAGGAAACAGATCAACAAGAGCCAGACGTGTACCCAGAAGCCTCCTACTGCAAGACAAACCCAAGAAAAGAAAACCAACAGGACTCCACTGGCCATCACATACAGTCCCCAGCTAAAACCCCTCCAACGCATCATCAGGGATCTACAACCCATCCTGGACAATGATCCCACACTTTCACAGGCCTTGGGTGGCAGGCCAGTCCTCGCCCACAGACAACCTGCCAACCTGAAGCATATTCTCACCAGTAACTGCACCTCACACCATAGTAACTCTAGCTCAGGAACCAATCCATGCAACAAACCTCGATGCCAACTCTCCCCACATATCTACACCAGCGACACCATCACAGGACCTAACCAGATCACCCACACCATCACCGGTTCATTCACCTGCACGTCCACCAATGTAATATACGCCATCATATGCCAGCAATGCCCCTCTGCTATGTACATCGGCCAAACTGGACAGTCTCTAAGGAAAGGGATAAATGGACACAAATCAGACATTAGGAATGGCAATATACAAAAACCTGTAGGAGAACACTTCAACCTCCCTGGCCACACAATAGCAGATCTTAAGGTGGCCATCCTACAGCAAAAAAACTTCAGGACCAGACTTCAAAGAGAAACTGTTGAGCTTCAATTCATCTGCAAATTTGACACCATCAGCTCAGGATTAAACAAAGACTGTGAATGGCTTGCCAACTACAGAAACCAGTTTCTCCTCCCTTGGTTTTCACACCTATACTGCTAGAACAGGGCCTCATCTTCCCTGATTGAACTAACCTCGTTATCTCTAGCTTGCTTCTTGCTTTCATATATATATATATACCTGCCCCTGGAAATTTCCACTACTTGCATCCGAAGAAGTGGGTATTCACCCACGAAAGCTCATGCTGCAAAACGTCTGTTAGTCTATAAAGTGCCACAGGATTCTTTGCTGCTTTTACAGATCCAGACTAACACGGCTACCCCTCTGATACTAGACCTCTATCATATCCCCATTAGTCATCTCTTTTCTAAGCTGAAAATTCCCAGTCACTTTAATCTCTCCTCCTGTTTCATACCCCTAATCATTTTAGTTGCCCATCTCTGTACCTTTTCCAATTCCAATATATATTTTTTAGGATGGGTGACCAGATCTACACACAGTATTCAAGGTGTGCACGTACCATGAATTTTATATAGAGGCAATATGATATTTTCTGTCTTATTATCTATCGCTTTCTTAATGATTCCCAACATTGTTTGCTTTTGTGACTGTTACTGCACATGGAGTGGATGTTTTCAGAGATCTATCCACAATGACTCCAAGATCTCTTCCTTGAGTGTTAACAGCTAATTCAGATGCCATAATTTTGTATGTATAGTTGAGATTGCTTTCCAATGTGCATTACTTTGTATTTATCAACATTGAATTTAATTTGCCATTTTGTTGCCCAGTCACCCAGTTTTGTGAGATCCCTTTGTAGCTCTTCGCAGTCTGCCTGGGACTTAACTATCTTGAATAGTTTTGTATCATCTGCAAATTTTGCCACCTCCCTGTTTACCCATTTTTCCAGATGAATATGTTGAATAGGACTGGTCCCAGTACTGACCCCTCAAGGATACCACTATTTATCTCTCTCCATTCTGAAAACTGATAATTTATTCCTACCCTTTGTTTCCCATCTTTTAAGCAGTTACTGATCCATGAGAGGATCTTCCCTCTTACCTCATGATGGCTTACTTTTCAAAAGTCAATTTAAATTAAATACATTTTTTTTAAATTATATATATTTTTAGAAATCTAGATCTGTTATGTGTTATGGTGTAACTTGCATTATTCTTATGTTAAATTTGCATTATCCTAACAAAACATTTACTTTATTCACTTTCTTCACATCAGTCAAGATTTTATAGACCTTTAGCATATCCACCCTTAGTCATCTCTTTTCTAAGATGAAAAATTCCCAGTCATTTAAATTTCTTCTCCTGTTTCATACCCCTAATCATTTTAGTTGCCCATCTCTGTACTTTTTGCATTTCCAGTATGTCTTTTTTCGGATGGGGTAACCAGATCTACACACAGTATTCAAGGTGTACATGTGCCATGGATTTATATAGAGGCAATATGATATTTTCTGTCTTATTATCTATCCCTTTCTTAAAAAAGCAAAGGTTTCAGAGTAGCAGCTGTGTTAGTCTGTATTGCAAAAAGAAACATAAGCTTTCGTGGGCTACATCCGATGAAGTGGACTGTAGCCCACGAAAGCTTATGCTCAGATAAATGTGTTAGTCTCTAAGGTGCCACAAGTGCTCCTGTTCTTTTTAAAAAAGCAAACAGAATGTTGGGAATCACTGACTGTCACTGCACACTGAGTGGATGTTTTCAGAGAACTATCCACAATGACTGCAAGATCTTTCTTGAGTGTTAACAGCTAATTCAGACTCCTTCATTTTGTATGTATAGTTGAGATTGTTTTCCAGTGTACATTACTTTGCATTTATCAACATTAAATTTAATCTGCCATTTTTGTTGCCCAGTCATCCAGTTTTATGAGATCCGTTTGTAATTCTTCGCAGTCTGCCTGGGACTTAACTATCTTGAATAGTTTTGTATCATCTGCAAATTTTGCCACCTCATTGTTTACCCATTTTTCCAGATACTGACCCCTCAAGGATACCACTATTTATCTCTCTCCATTCTGAAAACTGATAATTTATTCCTACCCTTTGTTTCCCATCTTTTAACCAGTTACTGATCCATGAGAGGACTTTCCTCTTACCCCATGATGGCTTACTTTTCAAAAGTCAATTTAAATTAAATACTTTTTTTTTAAATGTATATTTTTTTAGAAATCTAGAACCTGTTATGTGTTTTGGTGTTAACTTGCATTATTCTTATGTTAAATTTGCATAATCCTAACAAAACATTTACTTTATTCATATCTCTTTTATATATCTCATTGGTCCTGAAACCCCCCCTATAAATTCGAACACCCCCCCTAATTTCAATTCCTGGGGAAACCACTGTGCCGGTGTCTTATACACATCACATCTCCCTTCACTTTGGTGACTGGAAGTTATCTACCTCAGAACTAGCCCTTGGGGAAGTTGAAGTTCCATGAAAAGGCATGCATTGTCTGTGAAGGGGTGACTCCCACAGTCTTCTCAGTTTCCTGTGTGATGTTTCTGTGTCCCTCGTTTTGGGGTTTTGTCACATATTATGTTGAAACACACTTAGGCCCCCGCCGGTTGAGCATTGACAAGACAAAGTGGGTGAGATGTTATATTTTATTGGGCCAACTTCTATCAGTGAAAGAGACAACATGGTTACAACACCTCTGCAAACATCCCTGCATTGGGGTCATTCCTCTGCAGTCTGAAATTATATTGTTATGTCTTATTTCCAGAGGACACAGTGTGCTAAGTGAACAGGTTGGAGCGTGATTCAAATGGGGAGAGAATCCATACAATTCAAGTCTCAAGTGGGGCCTAAGCCATATGTAATTACCACAGTCTAAATTTGCATTTGGCTTATGGAAATTACTGCTCTTATTCCAATGATACACCAGTGTAACTGAGAAACACATTTGGGACTTGCATTGATTAGGCCAGTGGCTCGCAACCTTTCCAGACTACTGTACCCCTTTCAGGAGTCTGATTTGACTTGTGTACCCAAGTTTCACCTCACTTAAAATCTACTTGCTTACAAAAACAGACATAAAAATACCAAAGTGTCACAGCACACTATTACTGAAAAAATTGCTTACTTTCTCATTTTTACAATATAATTATAAAATAATCAGAATATAAATATTGTACTTACAGCGTATAGTATACAGAGCAGCAGAAACAAGTCATTGTATGAAATTTTAGTTTGTACTGACTTCGCTAGTGCTTTTTATGTAGCCTGTTGGAAAACTAGGCAACTATCTAGATGAGTTAATGTACCCCCTGGAATAACTCTGTGTACCCCCAGGGGTACACGTACCCCTGGTTGAGAACAACTGTAGTAGGATGTGTAGTAAATACAGCAGTTGTATATAGGGAAGGAGGCAGGAGTCAACTTATTGAACATTGAGAAGAAAAATAAACAGAGCTCAGCTGCCTTAAACCATTTGTGAAATTGTTACCTCTGTATTTTATGCATGAGTTGTCCCATAGACTCTACTGAAGTCAACAGTACTATAGGCATGTGTTCAAGTACTTTGGTGGATCAGGGCCAGCGTGCCCTGCCACTTGCAGAATTAAGCTTTTTGGAAGCAAAATTTGGTCCTTTACAAGGTTGTTATTTTCACAACAGCACCTCATGAAGTTAAGGAAGGAAGGGTGTTTTTACTAAAGAGGGGTAAAAAAATTATTTTTATGTGGAATGTGAAGAAGTGAGGCAAAACTGAGAGAGGACAGTAGGGTTGAGAGGGAGTAGGAGGGTTAGATAAGATGGGGAGGGGGAGGAGGGTGACAAGGTGGAAAATGCCAAATATGGGTTGTGTGATCCAAACTGAAAGGAAAACCAGGTCTGCTCTGTACTTGTACTTAACCTGAGTGAGTTAAACTGTTAGGCGTAGATTATATCTTTCAGAAGTTTCCACAGTTCAAAAAAAGCTATGTACGTCAACAGTGGCTGTATGTCAGAGCGGGATTTTGTCTACCCACACTCATCACCAAGAAAGAGGCTTAATATTATAGGAAGATATTTGCTGCATCATACTTCCTCCTTAGAAACACTTGTTTCTACAGTACTTAAATTATGTTTATTATATTTTTTCACTGCATTTTTTGTGGGGAATCTGATTCCATGCTGTCAAGAATAAAAATTACAAGGAACCTAAACCCGTATTACCACATTAGATTATAATAGTGAAAGATTTTTTTAAAATGTCATTTACTTTATTATCTGTATAATTGATAGTAGAACTGATAGTTGCCTAACACTTTACACTATAAAGCCCTGTATTCAGTTTCTCCTAACTTTGCTAAACTTAACATGTTTTCAGATAAAATTTTCCTTGCATGTTGCCCGCCACAGGCTGATTTATTTTTATTAAAGTTTCAATAAAAGCATCTTAGCTGTTTGCAAGAATAAGATTAAGGAACAATTGCCTATGTTATATTCTTATAGTGAGGTGCTCTAGCAACTCCATGTTTTGGAGCAGACAATTGAAATTTGGTGTCAGGGATGTGCTTTTTGCTGTTCCTGTGAACATCCACTCAAATGTGGCCATGTTATGAACTCTGAAAAATTGGTTCATAGCTGCTCAGTAGAGGTTTGTTAGAGGATTGCAGTATTATTCTTCAAAGATTCACTCTGTACTGAGCATGCACCTAGGGCCGGCTCTACGCACCAGCATGTTCTTGCGGCGGCATGTGGCACTTTTTAAGGGGCGGCACTCCAGTCCTTTTTTTTTTTTTTTTTTGCTTCGGTGGCGGCACTCCAGCTTTTTTTATTATTATTTTTGCTTCGACTTTTTTTTTTTTGCTTGGGCGGCAAAAAACCTGGAGCCAGCCCTGCATGCACCACCATTCCCCTAACATCTCCTATGCTCAGGCCAGACTTCACATGCATTAATGCCACAATACATGTGTAATCCACACACTTCCTGGGTGTGGTGTTCGGTCCCATCTAGTGGCACCAAGACCACTTAGCAAGAGAGATAAAAAATGAGTCTGCTCTACAGCCTTAGCTAACAGCCAGTTGGCTTTTAGCTCATGTGGTAGAGCAGGGATGGGCAAACTTTTTGGCCCGAGGGCCACATCAGGGTTGCAAAACGGTATGGAGGGCCAGCTAGGGAAGGCTGTCCCTCCCCAAACAGCCTGTCCCCACGCCCCCTATCTGCCCCCTCCTACTTCCCGCCCCCTGACTGCCCCCCTCAGAGCCCCTGATTCATCCAACCCCCCCTCCTTGTCCGCTGGACCGCCTCCTCCTGGGACCTCCCGCCCCTACTCATCCCCCAGGACCCCACCCCCATCCAACCCCCCCAGCCCCTTTCGGAATGTGGTCCTGTGAACATGGGCGGAGAACTCAGGAGGTGCAGGGGCAGCTGCGCAGCTGGAGAGAAGCAGCGGTTTCACCTTCAAAGCGCCGCTTCTCTCCATCTGGCTGCGCGGCCGCCCGGTGCTCCTCCTCAGTCCTCCGCCCACTCCTGCCACCTGCTCCCCTGAGGCTGTAGATGAGCCTCCCTCCCTGCTCTCCCCTGCTCCCTCCCCCCCCCCTGCAGGGGTGTGCGCCGGTGCTGAGCTGCCCGGCAGCGCAGTGAGGGGGAACAGCAGGGGAGAGGCCGGGGGTGAGCCTCCCTGGCCAGGAGCTCAGGGGCCCACCTCTGCGGTAGAGGCTCATGCTGTCATAGGTCTCACCCCCACTTGGAGCTGTTGGGCTCCAATGTGGGGACCTGACTTGGTTTCCCTCTAAACTAAAATCCTAGTTTAGATCTAGTAAGCTACCACCACTCAATCAGATATGTGGATTGAGACACAGTCCTTCCCCAAAATCCTAGGGGATTCCAAGAGCCCCAAATCCATGGAGTTCTTACACCCAGGAGAAATAAACCATTCCCCCTGCTTCCTCCCCCCTCCCTTTTCCTAGGAGAGATACCGGGATCTAACTACAGAGGGATACCTCCCCCTTCTCCTTCCCTGAGAATCCACCCAAGGAAAGACCAAACAAGTCCTTAATAGAAAAGAAAAGAATTTATTAAAGAATAAAAAGAAAGTAACTTGTCTCTGTAATCCAAGATAGAACCATACAGGGTCTAAATTTATCAATCTCTGGAGAGAATCCCCCCTCCTTTCTTTCTCAGTAAAAGCAAAGTAACAGCAAACAAGAATAAAGAATTTCCTTTAGCAAACACACAATTGCAAATGTAGAAATCAAATTATAAGACTAATTCGCCTTTCTAATTAATACTCACTATTAAATAGTAGAAACTACTCCAGGAGAACTTGGAGACATGACTGACCTCTCTTAGATCCAAAGAGAGCTCTCACAAAGAGCACAGACAAAGGCTTCCCTCCACAGAGATTTGAAATTATCTCGTCTCTGATTGGTCCTCTGGTCAGGTGGTCACCAGGTACTACATGTTAACCCTTTACAGGTAAAAGAGACCTTAACCCTGATCTGTTTATTTATGACACATGCACTAAGCTTCCAGGTTTGATCCTGCCTGCCGCCAACCAGGGTCTGTCAGTGTTATACATGCTCCAGCCTAGGGCTGTAGTAAATGCAAGACTTTTCCTAGAATTGCTCTGCTGTTGTGGCAGGCACTGGAACAAAGGAAGGAGACTGTCTCTTCTATGCTTTCAGTGCTCCTCTTGCTGACACCTGTACCACATGGTGGTGGAGGGGGAATTGCCTGACTTGAATGGAAAGGGGATAGGAGCAGAGGGAGACATGAGTCTGAGGTAGTGTGTAGGGGAGCTGAGGATGAGGGAATAGCCTGGGGAAAAAGGGGTAGAAGGGTCTATGACTACTAGAGCGAAGTTCATTAATGTGAGGTTTCCTAGGTTTTAAATTAGAACTGATCTAGCACTGATCCTGGAGTACCACATTAAAAAAACAAAACATCCTCCACCCTATATTGAGTTCACTACATTCCTGTTTATCAGTGTCTTCCATTTGCAATCCTTCAGCCAGTTTTTCACCCATGTGACTATGTGCCTATCTAAGCCAATTTGAATTAATTCTGAGAGTAAGATTTCATGGGACGCAGCCTTAGATTTCTTTCATAAGAGCTAAAAATAACATCTTTCACTTTCTCTTCATCTACTAATTTTGTAATTCTATCAAAGAAACCAATCAAATTTTCCTCATATGATTGATTCTTTATAAATCCATGCTGCTATGCTCACAGTCCTGTTTTCCTTTTAATGTTTAGGGCTTGATTTTGCAGTTACAGTGCATAATGTCCTGTGTAAGAAGTGGTATATAGAAACCATTCTTCCTCTCCTGCTCTCCCATTGCCCCAGGGAGTGGCAGTGTGCTAGTGATGCTCACCACGGGCAGATTATTCCCCCTTCCATGTCATCCCCATTGCATGACCTGACATTGTGGGAGAGAATGGGGGGGGCAGGGGAAGGAGCAGAACCAAATGCCAGCCCACATGCCTCCTCTCCCTTCTTACATCCTGCTCACCTGCTTGGGGAGAAGGGGAAACAGCAGCTTCCTTGATCCTTGGAGCCTTCAGAAGCTCCATCCACAAAAAGAGCATCAGCCCCTCTATCAGTAGAGGGGATGGGCCACAAAAAAACCCACACACAAGTCAACTAAGTTTGGGGAACAAAAATGCAAGATGGGAATGGGAGTGAGAACAAAGATTTAAAATGAGGGATGCAAAAGGGAACATGGAGCAGATAACCAGAGACAATGCCCACTTCCCCCCAAGATGTCAAGAGAGTCAGTGGAGATCACCCAAAGGAATTCTGCCTGGATACACGCTTGACTGAGTCCAAAAAAGCCCCGCAATCACAACCAGCCTTCCCCACCAATTTTTCCTAGACTGGCCATTTTGGTCAGCACCAGGAGGTGGAGGGTGAGGAGGTCTCTGGACTTTATGGGGGCATAGATGAGATGCGCACAAACTAAAAACAAAACAAAAACAAAAAAGTCCAGGAGCAAGTGCAGGCAATACTTCAGGAATATATTTTGGAAGAGGGGCTGTAATCAGGTCTACTGTAGATAAGCATTCACCAGGATCTTTCTTCTGCCATAAAATGGAGGATTCTGTAAACTGTGCTAGTAGCACACCCATGCTCATGGCTCCAAGTAAGAGGAAGAGGTGCCTTCAGACAGGGGCGGCTCTAGAAATCAGGCTGCCCCAAGCAGCGCGGTGCGCTGCGGTGCCCTTCCCCGGTCCCGTGGCGGGTCCCCTCTTCCCGCGGCTCCGGTTGAGCTCCCGCAGGCATGACTGTGGCAGGTCAACCGGAGCCCGGGACGACCGGACCTGCCTCAGGCATGACTGCGGCGGGTGCCGTGGTCCCGCGGCTCCGGTGGACCTGCCGCAGTCATGCCAGCGGGAGCTCACCCGGCGCCGCGGGCCGAGGGGACCCGCCGCAGTCATGCCTGCGGCAGGTCCGCTCGTCCCGGGCTCCGATGGACCTCCCGCAGGCATGACTGCGGCAAGTCCACCGGAGCCAAATGCCGCCCCCCCGGGAAAGGGCCGCCCCACGCGCCTGCTTGGCGCGCTGGGGTCTAGAGCCGCCCCTGCCTTCAGATCTCTCTGGTAAGCCGCAGAACTAATGTGGAATATATATTTTCCCACTGGGGACATTTACCCTCAGATAGTGGCAGTAGGTCCTGCCACTAAGAGTATGTCTATACTGCAATCAGAAGGTGTGATTACAGCTCATGTAGGCATACTAGCTAGTTGTTTTCTAGCTAGAAGGACAATAGCGGTATAACTGTGGCAGCTAGAAGGGTGAGACTCACAATAAAATTGTAAGCTTAGGCGAAACATTAGTTTCTGTTGTAGTAGTTGTAGTTTCTGTGAATGGCACCTTTATTTTAAAGACATGGGTAACTTCAATGTGCTTCATTTAATACAAGTTAAGTACAATCCTCAGTCTTGGCAAGTTGTCAGTGGGGTCCTTATTTGGGCAAACTTTGAGTTCCCCATATCTCCTCACAGTGCCATTGTAGATTCATGCTGATGCTTTTATTCCTGTATTTTTCTGTCATCTCTCACTGGCAATTTTGGGAAAGAGATTGCTCTACTGCAGAATGAATGAATGCGAACTACCAGCTAGTTAAGACACCAGGCAATTTATAAAACATAAATCATCAAAACACTAAAGAAAAATATTCTGCTAAATTTAAAATGAGAGGGATTTCTTTTTATGGCTAAGTTTTAAATCCAAGACAATAGCTATTCATAATGACAATGGTGATTGATTTATTTGTTATTGGCCTTATTCTCATCTCCTATTATCGAGTGTTAGAGTGGAGAAGGCATTTGGGTGACATGGGTTTGTTTATGGGCCTCATGGAATGAGACTTTCAGAGGGACTTGAGTTATTATTTCAATAGCTTAGGGTCTAAGTTAATGTATTCCTCTGGATCTCCCACTGAATCTTGTCTCACCTGGGTCTGTCTTGTAGTTTCTTGAGGCAAGGGCTGTTGAAATTTATGAGTTAGATAGCACCAAGCACATCACTGGTATAAACAACATGACAATAATTTACAGTCATGTGACAAATGATTTGAAAATGGAAATGCCGGTTAGCTGTGGGGACAGGTTATCTTTGAGCAGCATCAGTGTTGATAGCACTGCAAATTCTGAAACAAAAAGTATTCCTGGATCCATTTTGTATATTGTAATTGTGGTACATATGGATCCAAACCCCATCTGGGTATAAGTAGGTGCAACTCCACTGAAATCAATGCTCACATGAAGTCTAAATTTGGAATGTGGTGTGTACAATCACATGTTGTTTGCAGTTCCTGGAAAACACTGGTGGACAACATGAGGGGTAAAGAAAGAGCATGATCTTGCTCACTTTCTTAATTAAGTTAATGGGAGTTGCGCAAACTCAGGGCTGGTCCACACTAGCTCTTTAAATCGAATTTAGCAGCATTAAATCAAATTAAGCGTGCACCCGTCCACACCAGGAAGCCATTTAATTCGACATAGAGGGCTCCTTAGTTCGACTTCGGTACTCCACCTCGACAAGGGGAGTAGCGCTAAATTCGACATGGCTATGTCGAATTAGGCTAGGTGTGGATGCTAATCGATCTTAGTAGCTCCGGGAGCTATCCCACAGTGCAACACTCTGTTGACGCTCTGGACGCCAGTCGGAGCTTGGATGCTCTGACCAGCCACACAGGAAATGCCCCGGGAAAATTTGAATTCCTTTTCCTGTCTGGACAGTTGGAATCCCATTTCCTGGTTGCTCATTGGGGCGAGCTCAGCAGCACCGGCAACGATGCAGAGCTCTCCAGCAGAGGAGTCCAGGCAATCTCAGACTAGAAAGAGGGACCCAGCATGGACTGACCGGGAAGTCTCAGATCTGATCGCTGTGTGGGGCAATGTGTCTGTGCTTTCGGAGCTGCGCTCCAGCAAACGGAATGCAAAGACCTTCAAGAAGGTCTCCAAAGCCATGAGAGACAGAGGATACAGCCGGGATGCAATGCCATGCTGCGTGAAAGTCAAGGAGCTGAGACAAGGCTACCAGAAACTCAGAGCGGCAAACGGACGCTCCGGAGCCCAGCCCCAGACATGCCGCTTCTACGAGGCACTGCATGCCATTCTCGGTGGGTCTGCCACCACTGCCCCACCAGTGTGCGTGGACTCTGAGGATGGGATAGCGTCAACGGACTGTTCCTCGGAGATGTTCGCGGACGGGGAAGATGAGGAGGACGAGGCAGTCGACGGCGCTTTCCCTGACAGCCAGGATCTCTTCCTCACCCTCTCTGAGATCCCCTACCAACCCTCCCCAGCCGTTACCACGGACCCTGAATCGGGAGAAGGATCAGTCCGTAAGTGCTTTAAACAAGTTAACATTTATTTATTAAAAGCAGCTAAGACCAACGAGTTAACATTTTTTAGTAACTAAACAGGGAGAGACATTAGGAGAACAGAAGGTCTACATACAGGGGGATGGAACTTTTATCTTCATAAGAGATCTCCAGGAAACTCTCCTGGAGGTAATCTGAAAGTCTATGCAGGAGGTTCCTTGGCAGAGCTAGCTTATCGTGTGCCCCGAGGTAGCACACTTTGCCGTGCCATGCTATAAGCTGGAACTCCGGGACCATTGCCCTCACGAGCATGGCAGAGTAGGCCCCTGGGTTGTGGTGGCTTTCTTCCAGCATGCGCGCTCTCTCTGCCCGTGAGACTCTCCTCAGGGTGATCTCTCTCGCACACTCCTGCATGAAATTAGAGTAATTGGGGTACTATTAGTAATGGGAACGCTTAACTGTTCCTTTCCATAACAAGAAGCCTCACTTAACAGCCACGTGCTGCAGTCTACAGAGTGGCAGCATGCAGGGATCTTTCCCAGTGAACAGCCGCGAGGGGGTGCAACAGGGGCCGAGTTTATGCTTTCAGGATTGCCTGCATCAAGAGGACAGAGCTGTACATTCACTTCTATGAATCCAAAAGTGTTTGGCTTACCATGCCTTGCTGCTACACGAATTCTTCTTTCCTGCAAAGGTTCTCTGATCTGCAGCCCAATACCCCAGGCAATGAAAGCGCATTCAGAGAAATTGAACTTTCCATTAGTGAGTGCGCATGAGACAGGTGCTGTGCATACTCTTGTTCACAGACACCGAGTAGACTATGTTTCTTTGTTTAAAAAATGTATCATTGTAAGAAATTCACTACCTTTTTGACATCACACAGGTGCAACTGTATCACGACCTGATCCACCATGCCCCTCACAGATGATGGCGCAAACTAGAAGGCGTAAGAAAAAGACAAGGGACGAGATGTTTGCTGAACTTATGGGCTGCTCCAGAGCCGAGGCAGACCAGCCGAGCCAGTGGAGGGAGAACCTCACTCAGCAGCACCGCTCACTCTGCGAACGGGAGGACAGGTGGCGTCAGGAGGACCAGCAGGCGACTCAAACGCTGCTTGGACTAATGAGGGAGCAAACGGACACGCTCAGGCGCCTTGTCGATGTTCTGCAGGACCGCAGGCAGGAAGACAGAGCCCCCCTGCACTGTATCTGCAACCGCCCACCCCCGCCTCAAACTCCAATCCCCCCCTCATCAAAAATAACAAGAAGGAGGGTCACCAGGGGCCGTGAAAACTGTCACTGCACCACAGGACAGTGTTAAATTACCCAAAAGCTATCAGTCACTATATTTTGAAAAGTCCTTCCCTTACTGTGTTGTTGATTATTAAAAGTAGTTTTCTGTTACTTACTTTTTCCGTCATGGTTTTTTACACAACGCTGTGTTAGATGTCTTGGGTGGGTCGTTGGGTGGTTGAGGGGGTAGTGTAATGCATAGGACAGTCACCTTTAGCAGGGTACAGAGACGGGGGCTGGATCAGCAGCATGTCACACACACAGTGCAGTCAGTAGGCGGTTAGCTGGTATGGGAGGTGGTTTGCAGGTTTTCTGTCGTTGGGGGTGGTACGTGCATTTGTAGCGGGGGAGGGGGGTTACAGATGTCATGCAGCGGTCCCTGTAATGGACCGCAGAGCCATGCAGCAGAGGAATCTGTATCCGTCCTCCCCTGCAACAAGGCCACATAGCCCCCGCACACAGAGTCCAAAAAAGGAGGGATGGCAGGATCCGTTGAAACAACCAGTCCGGCACTGCTGACCGGTCTGGGAGTGGGAGCATGTCAAACCTCGACTTTAGAGGCAGTCTTTACATGACCACACACCCTACCCAGCACAGTGTGCTTCCCAGTTTCAACCCTTTAACGCAAAGTCATCAATAAAGACACCGTTGTAAAGCTACAGTGGAACACGTACTTTAATTTTTAAATGTGTGTTAGAAGTTGGGGAAGCGGGGTGGACGGGGTATGTAACTGCAGAGGCTAGTCAACAGTAACTTGGTAAAGAAACAGGGGCAGGTTCAGCTTCTCTGTGAAGAAACTGAACAGTCACAGTTCACGCTGCTCGCTGCTCGCTGGTACTTGAAGAATTCCTTGTCGCTGTGCAAGGTGCCTGGATAGGGCGTGACGAGCCAGGGCATTAGCGGGTAGGCTGGGTCCCCTAAGATCAGTATGGGCATCTGCACATCCCAAGCGTTATTTTGTGGTCCGGGAAGAAACTACCTTCCTGCAGGCATCTAAGCAGACCAGAGTTCCTGAAAACATGCCCGTCATGAACTTTGCCAGGCCACCCGACGTTGATGTTGGTAAAACGTCCCCCATGGTCCACCACCGCTCTCAGCACCATTGAAAATTAGCCAAATTTCTCAGCAGCTGACTGCGGAAGAGGTGGACGATAAGTTGCGAGGAGCTGACAGTGGCCACAACTGCAGCAGGATCCGTGCTCGCAGTGCTGTGGCGCCCGCGCTGTCACTGATAAGAAAAGTGCACGAACAGATTGCCAGCTGGCACTTTCAGGGAGGGATGCTGGGTGATTGACGGTTCAATGATGACAGTTACCCAAAACCACCCTTCACACAATTTCCCCCCCCCCAGCATGCATTGGTGGGAAATCCCAGCATTCCAATGGGCGGCGGGGAGTGCGGGAACTGTGGGATAGCTTCCCACAGTGCACCGCTTCCAAAGTCGACGCTTCGCCCGTTACTGTGGACTCACACAGTCGAATTAGTGTATTTATTGTGGATACACAACTTCGACTTCATTAGGTCGATTCCAGAAATTCGAATTAAGATGAATCGAAATAGTCTTGTAGTGTAGACGTACCCTCAGTATCACTGTGGATCAGGCTGTTGAGGTTTAAATGGGATTTTACCCTTCAGTCTCTCTTTTTTGGAGGGGTGGAGGGGAGAGACTCTAAGACATTTAACATTGCTGTTTGTGTGTGAAATATGTCATTGTCAAGTACCAGTAGTGATAATGCTGGAGTTGGTTTATACAATTCCCACCAAGTTATGTTTTGTGCTGAAATTAGTTGTGCTAGGTTTCAGCCCAGAGATTCATTTTTGGGAAAGTTTGAAGAGACCTGATCATCTGTTTCTGAGTCATCCATAGTGAAGAAATAGTTTATAAAGCTTCCAAATTTTGCATATGCATTTTTGCACTTGGATAACTCCAACAAATGTGAGTCAGACTTGGCACATACATAAACCTAATGGAACTGCTTAAATTTAAAATAAATAATTAAAAGATTGGCCCAAACCCCAAACACCAGCTCCAAACATCTCCATACTTTGAAGAGTTTGAAATCTAGATATGAATTTAGCAGCTTGGGTCCAAATTTGGTTAAGAAACAAAAATATGAATGGCCATACTGGGTCAGACCACTGAATTTATTAATTCTTTTCTGAACCCAGTTGTTATCCTTTTGGCCTTCATAACATCTCCTGGCAACAAATTCCACAGGTTGACTGTGCATTGCATGAAGTAGTACTTATGTTTGTTTTAAACCTGCTGCCTATTCATTTCTTTGGGTGACTCCCGGTTCTTGTGTTATGGGAAGGAGTAAATAACACTTCCTTATTCACTGTCTCCACACCATTCATGATTTTGTTGATCTCTACCATATCCCCACTTAGTAGTCTCTTTTCTGAGCTGAACAGTCCCAGTATGGAGGCTGTTTGATACACATAATAATTTGTATTGCACTTCTCTGCACCTTTCCCAATCCTAATATACATATCTTTTTGAGATGGGGCAACCAGAACAGAACGAAGTATTCAGGGTGTGGGAGTACCATGGATTTGTACAGTGGCATGGTGATACTTTTGGTCTTATCTCTTTCCTAATGGTTCTCACATTGTTAGCTTTTTTTGACTGCCACTGCACACTGAACACATGTTTTCAGATAACTATCCACAATGAATTCAAGATCTTTTTCTTGAGTGAAGCAGCTAATTTAGACCTCATCATTCTATATGTATAGTTGAGATTATTTTTTCCCACAATATGTATTACTTTGCACTTATCAATATTGAATTTCTTCTGCCATTTTGTTGCCCAGTCACCCAGTTTAGTGAGATCCCTTTGTAACTCAGCACAGTCAGCTTTGGTCTTAACTATCTTGAGTAATTTTGTATAGTCTGCAAAAACAAAGCCAGTTAGGACCTGCAGTGCATATTACTGCTTATATATTTTAAATAAATTAGAGGTGGGTGATCGTTATTTAATGTGTATGAAAAAGTGCATTACTTCAAGTGAATTTCACTTTTTGCAGTCAAATTCCATCCTGGGAAAAGCCATCAATTCATCCCAGGTAACAATTGTGCCATTTTTGGGAGCAAAAATAGCTTTATTTGGGAAATGAATATTTCACCTGCAAATTGCCTTTCCTGTTCACAATACAGCTTTTTTTGTGAGCCTGTGTAAGTGTGATTACTCAGTTGGTGGCAGAGAACCATCTTAAACTAGGGTATAGGTAAGGGGATATTGTGGTTTTCCTTTCTAGGTCACCATTTTAAACCTGGTCTAGGTATTAGTTACAAAGCACTTGCTGAGGTTCTGGCTGCACTTTTCCCCACATCTTTTCCTTTATGCACTCCGTGTCTGTGGCCCCTCCCTGTTGTGAGATCTGAGCTTCCTCCTGAATTTGGCCAAGATTGCCATATCTCCATCCAGGAGGAGAAAGCTGAATGGAAGTGCTCTGCAAGCATGGGGCCATTTCCTGGTTATCTAGGCAGAGTTCGTTTGGGCAGCATCCACTGAATTCTTGGACTCAAGGAGCAGTAAGCACTGTATGTTGTTCTCTGCTGGGTGCCCCTATCTGGTTCCCTCATTTGAAATATTTGATTGCCACTCCAATTCCTGTTTTATCATTTATTGTCCAACATAATCACTTGTTTTCTGGTCTATGTGGCCCTTCACTGGATTGAAGGGGTGGGCCTTTAGTTCAAAGTGGGTGTAGACTCATGGTCCCAGAATTCAAAATGGGCCGAGACCTTTCATGAGTAATAAATTAATGGTTAGTTAAGATGTGTCTTTTCTTTTTAATCTAAAATTAAAGGTGAGGCGAGGAAAACACTATCAAAATACAACAATCAGTTTGGCTAGGGAAAAAGCAAACAGATTCCAGGTCCAGAATAATAAATACTAGATCACATCTTCCTTGAAACCTTTTGGATAGAGAACTCTCATTTAAATCACTGAAATCCAATTTAGATAGTTAAAAAAAAATCATAACTACCTACTGGCATATCTCTTCCTAGTGTTGCTAATAGTAGAAGTGGATTTTTTTCTAATTAAGTGGTAGATCTATAGGTAAGATCCTGTGGATATAGGGTGAAATCCTGCTTCCATTGAAGTCAATGAGAGTTTTCCCATTGATTTTAATAGAACCACAATTTGATAATGTTCTAAACAAATTGTCCAAACTGATTCTTACCCTATAAGAAAATTCAACCATATTCACTGAAGATGCATTAAAAAAAGCTGTTAGACAAGCAGCAAGACATACTTAGTTGAGGGACTTGGTGCCAGAGCGCATGTCTGTGGGCTTTTGGATGCACACTGCAAGGTCTATATGCTTACATGGGCCTCCTGTGAACCGTCATGGCAGAACCGCAGCTCACTGGCTGACTGGTTATCATCAGATTATTTTATAATTGTTTGAATTGCTGATACAGAGTCCAAATGTCACAGTAATGGGAACTACATAAAATATGTAAATAAAAACCTCAATACCTGCAAGGGGAGCAACCCTACTGTCATTTCATTTTCTACAGTCACATATTTATTTCCATTAGAGTACGTCGCACCTTTAATGTAAATTCCCCATATCTCATATTTTCAGATTTCTCCTACTTTCAGGCACACAGTGAGACTATTTGCTGGCTTTTCCCTCCCCCTCAGGGCCGGCTCTACAGTTTTCGCCGCCCCAAGCAGCGTGCCGAATTGCCGCCGCGGGCAGGCGGGAGGGGGGCAGTCTGTGTGCCCTTAGGGCGGCAGGTGCGTTTTCGCGGCGGCGGCAATTTGGCAGCAGCTTCTATGTTTAGCTGAAGCCACCGAGGACAGCTAAATATAGAAGCTGCCCCCGAATTGCAGCCGCCGCGGAAACGCGCCTGCCGCCCTAAAGGCGCACGGACTGGCCCCGCCGCCCATGGCGGCAACTCAACGTGCTACTTGCGGGGGCAAAACAACAGCATTCTGCTGCCCCTTGCAGGTTGCCGCCCCAAGCACCAGCTTGGAATGCTGGTGCCTGGAGCCGGCCCTGCTCCCCCTACATTAAAATCTTGGTGGAATCTCTTTGTATACAGTACAAGCTAAATGCAAAAGTGTCTAATTAGTCTCATAGTTAGGCTCAACATAGGTAAAGTATCATTTGTGAGAAGCAACATGGTAAGTTCCAGACAGAAGACAACTCAAGTTTAAAGTTGATTTCACTGTAACTTCCTTTACTTTTGCCATGTGGGGTAGAGCACGAGGGAATCTTTCTCTAACAGCTGTTTGGCTTGTGAATCCTCCCACATTGTTCATTACTAGAACTCTGTGGAGGATGGATGGGTGGAGAAGAACATGTGTTCCAAAATCAAAATGATTGATCTCATGTTTGTTAGAGTCTGAAAGGTCAGCCCAATACAACAGAGCTTTCTGGGGAAATGAACAACAGACCCTGGGTACAAATTAGAGCAAAAAACTCTCGGGGACTTCTATCTTCCTTTTGTGGGCATCTTGCTACTCCCGCTTAAGTCTTATTCATTCTCTGGATACCTAGTGAACATAAGGCACTTTAGGCCTGGTGGTTGGTTGGATAGCTGCATGTTTTCATTTAGAGTGACCAGATATCCCAATTTTATAGGGATAGTCCCGATTTTTGGGTCTTTCTTATATAGGCTCCTATTGCCCCCCCACTCCCTGTCCTGATTTTTCACATTTGCTGTCTGGTCACCCTATTTTCATTACACCCACACACTGTGTGGTTTCTTACTTGCATCCGAAGAAGTGGGTATTCACCCATGAAAGCTCATGCTGCAAAACGTCTGTTAGTCTATAACGTGCCACAGGATTCTTTGCTGCTTCTACTGTGTGGTTATTATTTAACATTTGTATTGCGGTAACACCTAAAGGTAACAGGTGGTCTACAAACATAAGTGACAATTCTTTCCCCATAAAGCTTTATTTATATATAATTATATTATATGGGACTCTTCTTCTTTTCATAAGGCCATCCAACCATGTCAGTCAATGCACTTCTATCATGCTCTCTAGACATTTTCTAGGCTATTTGGCGTATGGAACTCATGCAGCCTAAATAATCTTTAATAATGAATAAAAACAACAATAAATCATACCTGTATATAATGCCTTTCATCCCTAAGGAATGAAGAAGCATTTAAAAAAAAGACACTAGCTGGCTGGGAAGAACTCTGGAATCAACATTTTATCAGTTCCTGTCGGTTTTACAAACATTTCTTTTCCCCAGTGTCTGCAAAGCCTCTGCAGAGCAGTCTCCTGAGAGAGCCGTCAGCTGAGCTGGTAAAAACTGATGACAGGCTGGCTGAGTGCCTGTGTGCCCCAAAGACCTAACTTTACTAAGGCCTTGTCTACACTACAAGACTATTTCGAATCTACTTAAGTCGAATTTGTGGATTCGACCTTATGAAGTCGAATTTGTGTATCCACAGTAAAGACACTAATTCGAATTTCTGAATCCACATTAACAGGGCCGGCATCGACTTTCGAAGCGGTGCACTGTGGGAAGCTATCCCACAGTTCCCGCTGCCCATTGGAATGCTGGGTAGAGCCCCCAATGCCTGCTGGGGGGAGAAATGTGTCGAGGGTGGTTTTGGGTAACTGTCGTCATTGAACCGTCAATCACGCCATCCCTCCCTCCCTCCCTTAAAGCGCCTGCGGGCAATCTCTTCGTGCACTGTTCTGGTCAGTGATAGCGCGGACGCCACATCACTGCAAGCATGGAGCCCGCTGCTATCATCACCGTTTTCTCCTCCTCGCACTTTATCGTCCACCTCTTCCACAGTCAGCTGCTGAGCAATTGGGCTACTTTTCAATGGTGCTGCAAGCACTGGGGGACCATAGGGGACGTTTTACCAACATGAATGTTGGGTGGCCGGGCAAGGTTCATCATGCGTGTGTTCTCAGGAACTGTGGGCTGCGCATACGCCTGCAGGAAGGTAGTTTCTTCCCGGACCACGAAATAACTGTTGGGGATGTGCAGACGCCTATAGTCATCCTAGGTGACCCAGCCTGCCCGCTAATGCACTTGCTCATGAAGCCCTATACAGGCGCCTGGGACAGCGACAAGGAACTCTTCTAATCCCAGCGATCAGCGAGCAGCGTGACCTGTGGCTGGTCAGTTTTTCAACAGAGAAGCTGAACGTGCCCCTGTTTCTTTGCCCAGTTACTGTTGACTCTCCTCTTCGGTTACATACCCCATTCACCCTGTTTCCCCCACTTCCAACACACGTGTAAAAATAAAATACATGTCACACTGTTACTTAAGAGAGGTTTCTTTATTCATGACTTTTCGTTAAAGGCTTGACACTGGGACGCAGACTGTGTTGGGTAGGGTGTGTGCTGATGTAAAGACCGCCTCTAAACTCAAGAAATGACAGGCTCCTGCTCCTACAGCGGTCCGCAGTGCCGGAATGCTTCTTTCAACGGAGCCTGCCATCCCTCTTTTTCGAATTCTGTGTGCGGGGGGATATGTGACCTTTTGGCGGAGGAGGACGGATACAGATTCCTCTGCTGCGTGACTCTGCGGTCCAGGACAAGGACCGCTGTATAAGATCTGTAACCGCCCTCCCCCGCTACAAAGTCACATCCCCACCGCCCACTCAGAACCTGGAAACCACCTCCCATACCGACCATGGTGCCTACTGACTGCACTGTGTGCGTGACCCGCTGCTGATCCTTCCCCCGTGTCTGTACCGTGGGAAAGGTGCCTGTCCTATGCAATTAACAACCCCCTTTCCCCCGCCCCCTATTCAAACACAGTCTTCTTTGAAAAAAAAAATCGGAAACATTAATTAACAGCAAAGTATTTTTATTACTTAAGTAGACAGTTAGGTGATGGGACTGGGATTGGCACTTGTGTGAGTCAGGAAGGGAAGGACTTCTGAAAATGTAGGGTATGAGAGCTTTTGGGTACTTGAGCACTCTGCTGGGGTGCACTGACAGTATTGACGGCCCCGGGCGCCCCTCCTCCTGGTTATTTTGGGTGAGGGGGGTATGTGACTTTGTGGCGGGGGAGGGCGGTTGAAGATACACTGCAGGGGGGCTCTGTCCTCCTGCGGTCCTGCAGAACATCCACAAGGCGCCGGAGCGTGTCCGTTTGCTCCCTCACTAGTCCAAGCAGCGTTTGAGTCGCCTGCTTGTGTTCCTCACGCCACCTCTCCTCCCGTTCGCTGTGTGATCGCTGGTACAGAGAGAGGGTCTCCCTCCACTGGCTCTGCTGGTCCGCCTTGGCTAGGTAGGAGCCCATACGTTCATCGACTATCTTGTCCCTTGTCTTTTTCTTTCTCCGCCTAATCTTTGCCAGCCTCTGCGAGGTGGATGCTGTGGCAGGTCTGGAGACAGTGGAAGCTGTGAGATGGGAAACAGCGAGTGAATTCCTTGCAAAGATACATTTTTGCGAACAAATAACTGAGTCTAGGCTGTCTCTGTGAATTCTGTGTTCAGACCCCTGTGCCTGTTGGGGCACAAATCATTTTCGCGATGAATTCTGGGTAAATGTCGCGATTCAATCCTTCCTCCGGGAAAGCAACGGCAGACAATCTTATCGAGCCCCTTTTCCCGGAATTGCCCTTGCACACGCCATAGCGTCGCAACCATGGACCCTGTTTTGCCTTTTGTGTATGTCACCGTATGTGTATTAGATGCCGCTGACAGAGGCGGGCCAGCAGCGCTACACAGCAGCATGCTTTTGCTTTTGCATGACAGCAAGGATGGTTACCAGGCATACTGCACCGTCTACCATACCATGAATTGGTAAAAAGATGGTAATAAGATGCTCATGGTTACCTGTCCTTTTGCACTGCACCATGTGGTGCTGTCATAAGTGCCCCTGGCCGATCAGCCAGGGACGCAAAAGGCAAAATTGGGAATGACTCCCTGAGTCAATCCCTCCTTTTTGGTATCTAAAAATAGAATCAGTCCTTCCTAGAATATGGGGAAGTGTACTAGAGAACCTCTGTATCATAGAACCAGAGAGCACAGCTGCTGTGTGTCCGATAATACATAAATTTTGAGCTGAATGCTATTCACAGTGGGTGATCCAGAAACAACCCCACCTGCTCATTCCGGCCTTCCCGCAGCCTTCCTGGGCTACCATACCATTGTCCCACCACTTGTGTGATGAAGTCATAAAGAGTGCAGGAATAAGACACAGGGACTTGTTTGTGAGAAATGAGTGGAAGGAAGCCTCCAGCTGCAATGATAGTCCAGGCAGGACAGTAATTACTGTGGATGAAGGAGACCATCATCCTGCTGCTAGTCCAGGGGCAATTGAATCTTTTCTTTACACATGAAGGGTGGGGGCTGATGAAGCTCAGCCCCCTGTTGCTATGATGAAGACGGTTACCAGCCATACTGCACCATCTACCAGGAAAAATTAGGGCCAGGCACCCTTGATCGACCTGACCGATGCTAGTATGCATGGTTACCAGTCCTTTTGCACTGCCCCATGTGCCAATGGGCTGAGGATGACGATGGATATCAGTCGTACTGCACCGTCAGCCACCCATGGCGGGGGGGGGGAGTGAGGATGTCGTTGTTCAGTGCTGCAGCATCGCATGTATCTGCAGCATTCATTACGGATACGGTGACATGTAACAGAGTCAACACAGGACCGTTTCCCCTTTCACTTCTGGGGGGGGGTGCGTTAATTGCCGAGCTATGCCCTGAGCCACCGCGGACACTGTGTTAGACCCTAGAAGCATTTGGAGCTCAGCCAAGAATGCAAATACTTAGCGGAGACAGCAGGAACTGTGGGATACCTTGCGTCCTCAGTCCCCCCTCCCTCCATGAGCGTCCATGATATTCTTTGGCTTTCCATTACGCTCGTCACGCAGCTGCGTGCTGAGTCTGTGCTATGCCATCTGTCTGGAGATTTTTAAAACATACTTTGGACCAGGCGTAAAATTACAGTAATTACCCTAAACAGATGCAGGAGTCTCCGAGCGAGATCACCCTGAGGACGGTCACTGAAGGAGATAGAGAGCGCATGCTGCGTGAAAGCTAGCACGAACCAGGGCCCGATGCAGCCGTGCTCGGGGAGGCAGTGCTCCATGAATAATTAATGAAAGCCTCACGCGGAAAAGTGTGCTACCACGGAGCACCCAATAAGGCAGCTCTCCCCAGGAACCTCCTGCTGATGCTTTTCGAGTAACCCCAGGAGAGCTTCGTGGAGATCTCCCTGGAGGATTTCTGTTCTATCCCCATATATAGAGAGACCTCCTTTTCACACACTTAAGATTCCTGTTACATTAATAATAAAAGTTAACATGGTTAAAGCACTTACCGATTGCTCCTTCCCCTGATTCAGGATCTGGGTTCATGGCCGGGGAGGGTTGGTAGGGGATCTCCGTGACGGTGATGAAGATATCCTGGCACTCCGGGAAACCAGCGTTGTAAGTGCTGTCGCCTGCCTCGTCCTCCACAAACCCTTCCTCATCTTCCCCGTCCGTGAACATCGTCGAGGAACTGTCCGTCAACACTGTCCCATCATCAGAGTCCATGGTCACTGCTGGGCCACTGGTGGCAGGCTCCGTAGCGTCCGTTTGCCGCTTTGATTTTTTTGTAGCCTTGTCTGGGGTCCTTGATTTTCACGCGGAACTGCGTTGCATCCCGGCTGTATCCTCTCTCTGTATCATGGCTTGGGAGACCTTCTCGTAGGTCTTTGCATTCCGTGCTTTGGAGCGCAGCTCCGAAAGCACAGACTCCTCGCCCCACACACCGATCAGATCGAAGAGTTCCCAGTCAGTTTATGCCGGGTCCCTCTTTCTAGTCTTGGATTGCCCGGACTCCTCTGCTGGAGAGCTCTGCATTGCTGCCGGTGCTGCTGAGCTTGCCCCGATGTCCAACCACAAAATGAGATTCTAACTGTCCAGAAAGGAAAAGGAATTCAAATTTTCCCGGGTCGTTTCCTGTGTGGCTGGTCAGAGCATCGAAGCTTGGACTGCTGTCCAGAGCGTCAACAGACTGGTGCAGTGTGGGATAGCTCCCGGAGCTACTAAGTTCGATTAGCATCCACACCTAGCCTAATTCGAAATAGCCATGTCGAATTTAGCGCTACTCCACCTGTCGGGGTGGAGTACCAAATTCGAACTAAAGAGCCCTCTAGTTCGAATTAAATGGCTTCCTGGTGTGGACGGTTGACTGGTTAGTTCGAATTAATGCTGCTAAATTCGACTTAAAGTCCTAGTGTAGACCAGGCCTAAGTCTCTCACATGCCAACATCGTGCCAATGGCCTCAAGCTTCCAGAGAGCACCACTCAACCCCATGTTTTGCACAAGTCTGAACACAGCTCTGCCCCTCTCACAAAGGGACTCTTACAAGGTGGCAAGAAAGCAGTTGGGAGGGGGTAAGAAAATAGGAAATTCCCTTCCAGGCATCTCACAGCACAGAAAGCCATTCCTGCTGTGCCATCTACCTATGCTTCTCTTGTGACAGATTTCCCAGTTTCTTTCTTTGTGATTAAGTTTTTATTGATTTTCATAAAGAAACAGTCAATGAAAAGTGCAAGTAAATGATTCACAGCTTGAAAATCTGGTTACCCTAGAATCATGTAATAGTTACCCTTTAATATAAGATATAAACAACATTAATAATCCAGGAACTTCACACTTTTCTGTTCATATGCTTTGATATTTCTTAGACTATGTCCATACTACAAGCTGGGGTGTAATGCCCCTGCTTCTGTACACATGATTACTCTCACTAACTCACTGAGAGCTAGCACTAGGGTTGCCACCCATCCGAGTTTTACCTGGGCAGTCCGGATTTTGGCTTCTGTGCCATTTAGGGCAACTGGAAAGTCTGATCAAAAAGAGGACCTGACAACCCTAAATGGCACCTGAACCAAAAGTCCGGTTACCATGGGGCAGGGAGAAGCACTGGGTCATTAACCTATGCCAGCCCCTGTTCAGATGGGGTTGCCTCCTACCTGCAGGTAGGCTCCTTGAGACAATCCAGCAAGTGAGGGTGGGTGAGGGGGAGAAGGAAGGGAGAGGAGTGAGTGACAGGGGCAGGGTCTATAGAAAGAGGCGGAGAAGGGGTTGGGGCCTCAAGGGAAGATGTGGAGCAGGGGCAGGGCCTTGGTGGGTGGGGAGGGAAGAAGCGGAGCAGGAGGCGGTGCTTTGCAGGTCCAAATACCAGCAATTAGAAAGAGGTGGGACACCTAGCTAGTGCATAATTAGCAGCGTAGCTGTGATAGCACATAGGCACAGCTGAGCTGTGACAAAGGACATATTGACTAGTTTCAGGTGGGTTTGTACATGATATGGCTCAGCAGTGCCTCTGCTGCAGCTACCTGTGCTACCGCAGATACACTGGTATTTATACTACCTGTGGCTCGCTCAGAGCTAGCGCAAGTATGTGTACACAAGCAGGGGAATTGCATCTCAAACTGGGGGGCATGGAATGTATTCTGGGTGTGTAAGAGAAGCTTTAGGAGGGGTAAACCATGCACATTTTAGCCACAAAAATGAATAGCTAGCAAAGCTGATTCCTCTGTGGGGTTACATCATCCCTATGCTGCCTTGGTGGAAAGTTACAGCAGCAGCACATCAAGGATAGAGGGGTTAGATAAAGTTGTTATGAGAAAGTTGGGAGCTAGCCTGGAGGAGGCAGACGCCAGGTGGCCTGGCTGGGATCGGTTTCAAGGTGATAAACAAGACCATAAATCAGATGAATTGCATGGGAAATGGGAAACCAGTAAGCAAAGGGCCATGCATGTGAAAAGCGTGTGTATCGGACAAAGAACCAATCAGCAGCAATGTAATGTTGGTGTGTCTGACGTTTGCTAATATGGAGAAGCCTATATAATATGATGCATTGTACATAATAAACGATTCAGCTTGCAATCATATTGGTTGTTGTGCTTTATCCGTCCCGCATGAGAACGCAACATTCCTCTAGATATGTCAGGTCTTCAGATAACACAGGGTTTCTCAAACAGGGGTTGCCGCTTGTGTAGGGAAAGCCCCTGGCGGGCCAGGCTGGTGTGTTTACCTGCTGCATCTGCGGGTCCAGCCGATCACGGCTCCCACTGGCCATGGATTGCTGCTCCGGGCCAATGGGAGCTGCTGGAAGCAGCGGCCAGTACAGTGTTTCTAGTTCTCAGTCAACTGCATCTGGAAAGGAATGCAAGGTGTGGGAGGAACAGTTCCTTCAGCCTTCTCCCCACCTTACACGCCCTTGCAAGGCCAACCATGATCTAGCACTGAGTGTACCCAGGCAGCTTTGTAAAACTCACCCCAATCTGAAAACATGGTAATCAGCTAATCCATCAAAAGCAGTGACTGTCATGTGGTGCTCTAAGACTGGCTCCCTGGGGCAATGGTCTTGGGTAGATGCTGATAGTTGGAAAGCCTATAGTAGGAGTGAGAGCAAATAAAGGTCAAATCATGGGGCAATTGGAGGGATAGTAAGACCAGTGAACCTCTGAGTGGGGTTGAATGTGCTCCTCAGCTGTGGCTGGGGCAGTGTGTCATTTGCCTGAACACAGAACACCAGTGCACTTCAATCCAGGCTCAGCCTTGTTGTCTGCAAAAGGGAAAGTGAGGTTTTTAACTTTTCAGAGTTAGTCTGCGATTATTGTAATTTTTACGTATAGCCAAGTGTGTCAGCTGCTTTACAGACAAATATGAGGACCAGGTCTTTTCCCTGAAGAGCTTAGACTCAGAGTTGAGTCTAATACTGCCCTATGGCTGGGAAATCCAAAAGGGTCCAATGGAGTAAGGTAACCATTGAAATTCAAACGGAGATGGGTACCTCTCCCCCTTAGACCCATCAGCCTATATTTTTCACTTATTGTTTGGATGGATTTGGTGCTTTTGTTTTTTAAAATGCTATTTCCAAAATACAAACAACTATGAATATATCAAAGTGTTAGATTTCAGACTCTATTTGGACTGTGCATGTCTCTAATAACTACCTGATAAGTTATTCCAGAGACTAGGATAATATAATTAGTGTTTAGATTCTGATTTTAGTCTCCTACTTCTCTACCATGAACCATAAGCAAAATGATCAGGATCTGCATTTGCACATAGCACCTGGCAAGCGTCTTATGAAATCTTTGGTCATTTTAGATGTAGAGATTCAGGAAATCCCACTTTATGTACAGTATTTAAGATTTACTGTCGAAACTTCTTTGAGACTTGAATGAAATACAGTATATTATTGATGAGGACAGATTTTTGTTTCTCTGTAAGTATTAGTGAAGTGTACATTCAAACCTGTGTGTTTGAAAGGGTAAAATGGTGTCCCTGGATTTGCTTGTGGAAATGGTCTCTCAGCTTCTTAGAATTAGGTTTTGTTTTTTTTTAAGACAAAAGGAATGATCAGGAAGCTAGACTAGAGATTTTTACTGGCAAACACAGCCTCAGGTTTTGGCAGTAGCTGTGTTTACTTAGCATAGCTTAAAGATGTGGTCAGTAGTCTACTTCCATGTCTCAGGGGATTCAAAAATAAGATGAGATATTTAATTTTGCATGTTGTAGATTTTCTGGAAGCCTGTATTTAAAATAGTTCATGCAGTTTGATTTGGAGCAGAGATTTTTCTTTTTGCTTGCTCTAAAATTCAAAGTGGACAATACTGAACTAGTAAACTGTTTATGGGGGAGGGGGTTCTCAACCACCAGGGCCAAGTATCATTTTCCATTATTGCACACAATATCTCCAGAAGGTATCTTCATTGGACATTCTAGAACTACTGGGGAGGGTTTCCAGGATCTTATTCTCTGCTTTGAACTAAAACCTCTGTTACAGATAATGAATACCAGTGGGTGTCCAAGTACAACTTCATTTGAGATGACTTTTCTTCACAGCCCCACACTTCACACCACCCTTTGGGACAGGGCCGCCCAGAGGGGCGGGGAGGAAGGGGCAAGTGAGGCAATTTGCCCCAGGCTCCGGGCCCCACAGGCAGGGGCGGCTCTAGCATTTGCGCCACCCCAAGCAGGGCGGCACGCCGCAGGGGGTGCTCTGGCGGTCGCCGGTCCCGCGGCTCCGGTGGACCTCCTGCAGACGTGCCTGCGGAGGGTTCGCTGGTCCCGCGGCTCCTGTGGACCTCCCGCAGGCATGCCCGTGGATGCTCCACCGGAGCCGCAGGACCAGCGGACCCTCTGCAGCCATGCCTGTGGGAGGTCCGCCAGAGCCGGCTGCCGCCCTCCTGCAGGATGCCACCCCAAGCGCGCGCTTGGCGCGCTGGGGTCTGGAGCCAGCCCTGCCCACAGGGGCCCCCATGACAGTTTTTCGGGGCTTCTGGAGTGGAGTCCTTCACTCTCTCCGGGGGCCCTGGAAAACTCTCACGGGGCCTGGGCCCCTGGAGCTTCTTCTGCTCCGGAGCTTCTTCCGCTCCAGGTCTTCGGCAACGGGGGTCCTTTTGCTCCAGAGCGGAAGGACCCCCAGCTGCCCAATTACCACTGAAGCGGGACCTGCCGCTGAAGTGCTGGGTCTTCTGCGGTAATTTGGCAGTGGGTCCCGGAGCGGAAGGATCTCCCGCCACCGAATTACCGCCAAAGCGGGGGCCCCCCACTGCTGAAGACCCCAGGCCCCCTGATTTCTCTGGGTGGCCCTGCTTTGGGAGGCATATTTCCAGGATGATGCAGCATTCACTCCCTTTGATGGTCTGCTAGGTTTGCTGACAGCTGTGTGTATGAACTGAGGAAGGGAAAGAGTCATGGCCCTGTTTCCTCCTTTCCCAATTTGGGCTGGTTTTCACCTGCCTGCTATTAATGACTCCATTGTGGTTGGCCCCTTGTGACTGTGGTCCCGGGGGGAGGGCACACTGAGGTTGCTCTATCAGGGCAAACTGCAAAGAATGGGACAGAAGATATGCAAAATTGATGGTTATTCCAGTACTTAGATCCACTAAGCCAGCAACAAAACAGCTTCCACAATGCCTTACTGATTACCCAGAAGTCAAAAACACAACTCCCTTAAAGCAACCCAGCCCTGGGCTCCCACCCAGACAGCCAGGTCAAATATGATGGGGATTATTGAAAATCTTGTTCATCATATAAAAAGTTCTACCAAGCCCAAAGGATCGGACACATTTCCCCCCTCCCAAGTTAATGAATGTTTCAGATTTTACCTAAATACACACTCACAGCCCATTCTTATTAACTAAACTAAGATTTATTAAAAAAAGAAAGCCAGAGTATTGGTTAAGAGATCATTATACATACAGATTTGAATATAATTCTTAGGTCAGTTTAATTGTAGAGATCATGGGTGTCATAAGTAGTTAGTTAAGGGTTAAGGTCTACCTGTAAAGGGTTAACACAGACCTGGTGAAACACCTGACCAAAGGACCAATCAGGGAAGAGAATTTGAAAATCCCAGAGAGCGGGAACTTGGGTCTCTGTGTTCTTTGTTCTGAGTTCTTAGCCGTCTGGACCTACACCAGACCAGACGCTTAACCAAGTCTGCTCATCTTTCTGAACTAATTTCTTCTATTCAAGCTAGTGAGTATTAAAAGAACTGGGTAATTGCATATAAGAATCCTGTGTCTGCAATTCTGTGTGTTTGCATTGATTATTCGTAATTTTGCCTGTATTGTTTGTACTGAGGAAAAGGGAGAAATTTCTCCAGGGATTAATAAGATTAGACCCTATGAATGTCTATCTTGGATTCATAGAGATTGTGTATTTTTTTTCTCTTCTTTCTTTTATTTTTTAATAAACTCTTTTAAGTTCAGGACTTGGTTAAGTTCCTTACCTGTGGATTCAGGGGAAGGAAGCTAGGCGCCACTCTGTGGAGACAAGGATTGTCTCCAAGCAGAGAGAGAGCAGGAGAGGGAGGGGGGAAGTGGGCTGCTTCCCTGTGTGTAGAGATTCAAGGGGTTTGAATCTGGGTTCCCCAGGGGAAGCTTGGGGGACAGGCAGTGCGTCAGACACGTTAACCTGACTGGTGGCAGCGAGAAGGAATCCTACCCTAAGGGTTAGGGTGGGGGGAGAATACCTGCGGGTCCCCATCTTTGAACCCACAAGCTCAAAGTGGGGGTGAGATCCCATGACATGGTGGCAGCGGAGTTTCGAATCCATTGTTAGAAGGAGTTTTTCAGCTGGGCTACGCTGAAGGAAGCTATTCTCTTCTTCTAGAGCAGGAAAGCAACCTGAGAGAAGAGGTAGTTTACTAGTCTTCTGTTTCTAAGTGGTATTGTTAGAAGCAGTTCCAGCAGTTTGGCTGGAGGGAATTAAGTTTCCAGCAGGCTTTGGTGAAAGCAGTTTCTTTCGGGTGGCATAGAAAAGCACCTTGGAGGAAAAGAAAGTGTGTGCATTCCTTAGGTGGGGGGAAGTGCCCTCACAGGTTGCAAGGAGGTGTGTCCCTCCTTTGTGTGATCAGGATTCCTTGGGTGGGGGGAGTGCTCCTCCGAGCTCATCCCGTCCAACAGGGAAAACAGGTTTGGTGAGGAGAGAGAGCTCCTGAAGCCAGTTTTTTTGTCCTGTGACTTTTGAAATGCAGAAGCCAGGAAGCCGAGATTTTCACTAGTCTTTTCTCACAGAGAGACAGAGAGTTTTTTAGATTTTCCCTGTTGCTCAGTACAGAACAATAGAGAGTTGCAACACACAATTTGCTATACACAGAATTAATTACCCTTTCTCTACTCAAGTTATCATAAACAGGGAGGGGGTGTCCAGCACCCCAAGGCACAGATATGACGGAAACAAGTGACCAACTAGAGCTTGCTCGATTGCAAATAAAAATCCTGGAAGCCAAAGAGAGAGAACACCAGATGGCCATGGCGGCCATGGAGGCAGACCAGAAAGCCAGAGAGGCAGACCACATCAGACAAATGGAATTAAGAGAGAAAGATCTGGAAATCCAGAGGCAGGCTCTGGAAGTAGAACAGGCTAAGCAGCATAATCCACCACCCCATCCACCTACTGATCACACTTTTCGGAAAAAATTTCCCGCCTACAAGGCAGGGGATGATGTTGAGGCCTTTTTAGAAAACTTTGAGAGGGCCTGTATTGGATACCATCTTCCTAAAGACCAATACATGATGGAGCTGAGGTCACAGCTCAGCGGACAATTATCCCTTGTGGCAGCTGAAATGCCTAAAGACCAGATGGACGACTTTCCACTGTTCCTAACCAAGGCCAGACTCAGAATGGGCATCACCCCTGATCACGCCCGTCAGCGTTTCAGAGCCCAGAAATGGAAACCAGAGATGTCATTTCCAGAGCACGCTGCTTACCTGGAAAGACACTATTTCTCCTGGATATCAGGATCCAAGGTTGAGGAGCTAGACGACCTACACCTCCTGATATTGATGGAGCAGTTCCTAGATGGTGTTCCTGAGAACATTAGACGCTACATCCAAGATGGTAAACCTAAAACTCTCACTGAGGCAGGAGAGATTGGAGCCAGATGGATGGCATCGGTAGACAACACGAAAGCTACTGCCAAAGGGAGCGATTCACACAAGGTACCCACCGAGACTAAACCGTACCATCGAGGGCCAATCAAGCCCACACCTACAACCCAAGCACAGTCACACCCTACCTCTTCTTCTACCTCACCAGTTTCCAGTAAACCAACACCACCCCGTGACCCATCAAGTGGGCGATGTTTTGGATGCAATGAACTGGGGCATATCAGAGCCAAATGCCCAAAGAACCTGAACCGGGTCCAACTCCTTGCACCTGCACACCAAGGAAACCCGGAATTAGATATCTCTCAAATACCCATATGCTTTAGGGAAACTTTGAGAGTGGACGGAAAGGAAGTTATCGCATGGAGAGACACTGCAGCACATGTGTCAGCTATCCACCGAACCTTCGTGGACCCCAAATTCATCAACCCGAAAACCAAAGTGACAGTTCGCCCCTTCATGTCAAAACCTGTAACATTACCTACAGTGCGTTTACCTGTCCAGTACAAGGGCTGGTCAGGGACGTGGACTTTTGCTGTCTATGACAATTATTCTGTCCCCATGATACTGGGCAACCACTTGGCCCATCACGTTGAGCCGCCAGAAACAGAGGGAGTGGTTACACGCAGCCAAGCCAGACGAGCTGCTGCACCCATACCTGTTCCTGAACCATCCACCAGGACCCCGTCTGTGTTACCAGAGACCCAGACAGAGGTGGTGGAACCGGATCCCATGCCAACACCTACAGCAGCCATACTACATCCAGTCCCAGAACCGGAACTGGAAGAGCAACCAGCGCCAGCACCGGCGCCAGCGATTACAACTCCACCGCCAGAGGGCGACAACGGGCCTGGACTGGAAAAACCAGCACACAAGCCTACCCTAGAGGCTCAGCCGGAGCCTGAAATAACACCTCGTGGACCAGCGGAGAGCGGTTCACAGTCAACAGAAACAATCTCATCACCTACATCACTTCCAGAGGAACTGGTGTCTCCCGCCTCAAGGGAACAGTTCCAGACAGAGCAGGAAGCTGATGACAGCCTCAAGAAAGCATGGGCGGCGGCACGCAGCAACCCACCGCCTCTCAGCTCCACTAACCGATCCCGGTTCGTTGTGGACCAAGGACTTTTATACAAGGAAAGTCTTTCTGGTGGACACCAGGAGGGCTGGCATCCTCAAAAACGGTTGCTAGTTCCGACGAAGTACCGGGAAAAGCTCTTAAGCTTAGCCCATGATCATCCCAGTGGCCATGCTGGGGTGAACCGAAGCAAAGACAGGTTGGGAAGGTCCTTCGACTGGGAGGGGATGGGCAAGGACGTTGCCAAGTATGTCCGGTCTTGTGAGGTATGCCAAAAGGTAGGAAAACCTCAAGACCAGGTCAAGGCTCCTCTCCAGCCACTTCCCATAATTGAGGTCCCATTTCAGCGAGTAGCTGTGGATATTATGGGTCCTTTCCCAAAAAAGACCCCCAGAGGAAAGCAGTACATACTGACTTTTGTGGACTTTGCTACCAGATGGCCGGAAGCAGTAGCTCTAGGCAACACCAGGGCTCAAACTGTGTGCCAGGCCTTAACTGACATTTTTACCAGGGTGGGTTGGCCCTTTGAGATTCTAACAGATTCGGGAACAAATTTCCTATCAGGGACCATGAAAGACCTGTGGGAAACTCATGGGGTGCATCATTTGGTTGCCACCCCGTACCACCACCAAACTAATGGCCTAGTGGAAAGGTTTAATGGAACATTGGGGGCCATGATCCGCAAATTCGTCAATGAACACTCCAATAATTGGGATCTAGTGTTACAACAGTTGCTGTTTGCCTACAGGGCTGTTCCACATCCCAGTTTAGGATTCTCACCATTCGAGCTGGTATATGGCCATGAGGTTAAGGGGCCATTACAGCTGGTAAAGCAGCAATGGGAGGGGTTTACACCTCCTCCAGGGACTAACATTCTGGACTTTGTAAGCAACCTTCAAAACACCCTCCGAGACTCTTGGGCCCTTGCTCGAGAGAACTTAAGAGATGCTCAAGCAGAGCAAAAGGTCTGGTATGATCGACATGCCAAGGAGCGGTCCTTCAAGGTTGGAGACCAGGTCATGGTCTTGAAGGCGCAACAGGCCCATAAGATGGAAGCGTCCTGGGAAGGGCCATACATGGTCCAGGAGCGCCTGGGAGCTGTTAACTACCTCATAACATTCCCTGATTCCTCTTTAAAGCCTAAAGTGTTTCATGTTAACTCTCTAAAGCCCTTTTATCCCAGAGAATTACAGGTCTGTCACTTTACAGTTCAGGAAGGAGATGACACCGAGTGGCCTGAAGGTGTCTACTACGAAGGTAAAAGAAATGGTGGTGTGGAAGAGGTGACCCTCACCACAACCCTGCAACGTCTGCAGCGGCAACAGATCAAGGAGCTGTGCATTCACTTCGCGCCCTTGTTCTCAGCCAACCCAGGACGGACTGAGCAAACCTGCCACTCCATTGACACAGGTAATGCTCACCCGATTAGGACCCCACCCTACAGGGTGTCACCTCATGCCAAAGTTGCTATTAAACGGGAGATTGACAACATGTTGGAGATGGGTATCATCCGCCCTTCTACCAGTGCATGGGCATCTCCAGTGGTTCTGGTTCCCAAACCAGATGGGGAAATACGCTTTTGTGTGGACTACCGTAAGCTCAATGCTGTAACTCGTCCAGACAACTATCCAATGCCATGCACTGATGAGCTATTGGAAAAGTTGGGACGTGCCCAGTTCATCTCTACCATTGATTTAACCAAGGGATACTGGCAGGTACCACTAGATGAACCCGCCAGGGAAAAATCTGCCTTCATCACCCATGCAGGGGTGTATGAGTTTACTGTGCTTCCATTCGGACTGCGGAATGCACCTGCCACCTTCCAAAGGCTGGTGGATGGTCTACTAGCAGGATTGGAAGACTGTGCAGTTGCATACCTCGATGATGTGGCCATTTTCTCTGATTCATGGCCTGAACACCTAGAACATTTAAAAATGGTTTTTGAGCGCATCAGGCAGGCAGGACTAACTGTTAAGGCCAAAAAGTGTCAAATAGGCCAAAACAGAGTGACTTACCTAGGACACCAGGTGGGTCAAGGAACCATCAACCCCCTACAGGCCAAGGTGGAGGCTATCCAACAGTGGCCTGTCCCAAGGTCAAAGAAACAGGTCCAATCCTTCTTAGGTTTGGCCGGATATTACAGGCGATTTGTACCACACTACAGCCAAATCGCTGCTCCACTAACTGATCTGACCAGAAAAACCCAGCCAAATGCAGTTAAGTGGACTGATGAGTGTCAGGAAGCCTTTATCCAGCTTAAGGCGATGCTCATGTCTGACCCTGTATTAAGGGCCCCGGACTTTGACAAACCCTTCCTAGTTACCACCGATGCATCTGAACGTGGGGTAGGAGCGGTACTAATGCAGGAAGGACCGGATCACAACTTCCATCCTGTCGTGTTTCTCAGCAAGAAGCTGTCTGAGAGGGAAAGCCACTGGTCCGTCAGTGAAAAAGAGTGTTACGCCATTGTGTATGCTTTGGAAAAGCTACGCCCATACGTTTGGGGACGGCAGTTCCAGCTACAAACCGATCATGCTGCACTAAAGTGGCTTCATACTAACAAGGGAAACAACAAAAAACTTATCAGATGGAGTTTAGCTCTCCAAGACTTTGATTTTGAAATTCAACACATTTCAGGAGCTTCCAACAAAGTTGCTGATGCACTCTCTCGTGACAGTTTCCCAGAATCTAGTGGCTAAAAAGTGTTCTTTACATGTTATATGCTTAGTAGTATATGTAATAGTGCATGTGGTTATTACTCTGTTGGTTTTGCAGTTTAGGAGGAAATCACCGCCAGTGCTCCCACTGTTGGTGATTTGGGGGGCGTGTCATAAGTAGTTAGTTAAGGGTTAAGGTCTACCTGTAAAGGGTTAACACAGACCTGGTGAAACACCTGACCAAAGGACCAATCAGGGAAGAGAATTTGAAAATCCCAGAGAGCGGGAACTTGGGTCTCTGTGTTCTTTGTTCTGAGTTCTTAGCCGTCTGGACCTACACCAGACCAGACGCTTAACCAAGTCTGCTCATCTTTCTGAACTAATTTCTTCTATTCAAGCTAGTGAGTATTAAAAGAACTGGGTAATTGCATATAAGAATCCTGTGTCTGCAATTCTGTGTGTTTGCATTGATTATTCGTAATTTTGCCTGTATTGTTTGTACTGAGGAAAAGGGAGAAATTTCTCCAGGGATTAATAAGATTAGACCCTATGAATGTCTATCTTGGATTCATAGAGATTGTGTATTTTTTTTCTCTTCTTTCTTTTATTCTTTTAATAAACTCTTTTAAGTTCAGGACTTGGTTAAGTTCCTTACCTGTGGATTCAGGGGAAGGAAGCTAGGCGCCACTCTGTGGAGACAAGGATTGTCTCCAAGCAGAGAGAGAGCAGGAGAGGGAGGGGGGAAGTGGGCTGCTTCCCTGTGTGTAGAGATTCAAGGGGTTTGAATCTGGGTTCCCCAGGGGAAGCTTGGGGGACAGGCAGTGCGTCAGACACGTTAACCTGACTGGTGGCAGCGAGAAGGAATCCTACCCTAAGGGTTAGGGTGGGGGGAGAATACCTGCGGGTCCCCATCTTTGAACCCACAAGCACAAAGTGGGGGTGAGATCCCATGACAATGGGCTTCAGAGTTGCATAGAGTTTCTGAATTAGTCCTTTGGTTATAGTCCAGGGGTAGGCAACCTATGGCACGCGTGCCGAAGGCGGCACGCAAGCTGATTTTCAGTGGCACTCACACTGCCCGGGTCCTGGCCACTGGTCAGGGGGCTCTGCATTTTAATTTAATTTTAAATGAAGCTTCTTAAACATTTTAAAAACCATATTTACTTTACATACAACAATTGTTTAGTTATATATTATAGACTTGTAGAAAGAGACCTAAAAACATTAAAATGTATGACTGGCACGCGAAACCTTAAATTAGAGTGAATAAATGAAGACTCATAAGAACATAAGAACATAAGAAAGGCCATACCGGGTCAGACCAAAGGTCCATCTAGCCCAGTATCTGTCTACCAACAGTGGCCAATGCCAGGTGCCCCAGAGGGAGTGAACCTAACAGGCAGTGATCAAGTGATCTCTCTCCTGCCATCCATCTCCATCCTCTGACGAACAGAGGCTAGGAACACCATTCTTACCCATCCTGGCTAATAGCAATTTATGGACTTAGCCACCATGAATTTATTCAGTCCCCTTTTAAACATTGTTATAGTCCTAGCCTTCACAACCTCCTCAGGTAAGGAGTTCCACAAGTTGACTGTGCGCTGCGTGAAGAAGAACTTCCTTTTATTTGTTTTAAACCTGCTGCCTATTAATTTCATTTGGTGACCCCTAGTTCTTGTATTATGGGAATAAGTAAATAACTTTTCCTTATCCACTTTCTCAACATCACTCATGATTTTATATACCTCTATCATGTCCCCCCTTAGTCTTCTCTTTTCCAAACTGAAGAGTCCTAGCCTCTTTAATCTTTCCTCGTATGGGACCCTCTCTAAACCCCTAATCATTTTAGTTGCCCTTTTCTGAACCTTTTCTAGTGCTAGAATATCTTTTTTGAGGTGAGGAGACCACATCTGTACACAGTATTCGAGATGTGGGCGTACCATGGATTTATATAAGGGCAATAATATATTCTCAGTCTTATTTTCTATCCCCTTTTTAATGATTCCTAACATCCTGTTTGCTTTTTTGACCGCCTCTGCACACTGCGTGGACATCTTCAGAGAACTATCCACGATGACGCCAAGATCTTTTTCCTGACTCGTTGTAGCTAAATTAGTCCCCATCATGTTGTATGTATAGTTGGGGTTATTTTTTCCAATGTGCATTACTTTACATTTATCCACATTAAATTTCATTTGCCATTTTGTTTCCCAATCACTTAGTTTTGTGAGATCTTTTTGAAGTTCTTCACAATCTGCTTTGGTCTTAACTATCTTGAGAAGTTTAGTATCATCTGCAAACTTTGCCACCTCACTGTTTACCCCTTTCTCCAGATCATTTATGAATAAATTGAATAGGATTGGTCCTAGGACTGACCCTTGGGGAACACCACTAGTTACCCCTCTCCATTCTGAGAATTTACAATTAATTCCTACCCTTTGTTCCCTGTCCTTTAACCAGTTCTCAATCCATGAAAGGACCTTCCCTTTTATCCCATGACAGCTTAATTTATGTAAGAGCCTTTGGTGGGGGACCTTGTCAAAGGCTTTCTGGAAATCTAAGTACACTATGTCCACCGGATCCCCCTTGTCCACATGTTTGTTGACCCCTTCAAAGAACTCTAGTAGATTAGTAAGACACGATTTCCCTTACAGAAACCATGTTGACTATTGCTCAAGAGTTTATGTTTTTCTATGTGTCTGACAATTTTATTCTTTACTATTGTTTCAACTAATTTGCCCAATACCGACGTTAGACTTACCGGTCTGTAATTGCCGGGATCACCCCTAGAGCCCTTTTTAAATATTGGCGTTACATTAGCTAACTTCCAGTCATTGGGTACCGAAGCCGATTTAAAGGACAGGTTACAAACCTTAGTTAATAGTTCCGCAACTTCACATTTGAGTTCTTTCAGAACTCTTGGGTGAATGCCATCTGGTCCCAGTGACTTGTTAATGTTGAGTTGATCAATTAATTCCAAAACTGCCTCTAGTGACACTTCAATCTGTGACAGTTCCTCAGATTTGTCACCTACAAAAGCCAGCTCAGGTTTGGGAATCTCCCTAACATCCTCAGCCGTGAAGACTGAAGCAAAGAATCCATTTAGTTTCTCCGCAATGACTTTATCGTCTTCAAGCGCTCCTTTTGTATTTTGATCATCAAGGGGCCCCACTGGTTGTTTAGCAGGCTTCCTGCTTCTGATGTACTTAAAAAACATTTTGTTATTACCTTTGGAGTTTTTGGCTAGCCGTTCTTCAAACTCCTCTTTGGCTTTTCTTATTACACTCTTGCACTTAAGTTGGCAGTGTTTGTGCTCCTTTCTATTTGCCTCACTAGAATTTGACTTCCACTTTTTAAAGGAAGTCTTTTTATCTCTCACTGCTTCTTTTACATGGTTGTTAAGCCACGGTGGCTCTTTTTTAGTTCTTTTACTGTTTTTCTTAATTTGGGGTATACATTGAAGTTGGGCCTCTATTATGGTGTCTTTAAAAAGGGCCCATGCAACTTGCAGGGATTTCACATTAGTCACTGTACCTTTTAACTTTTGTCTAACTAACCCCCTCATTTTTGTATAGTTCCCCCTTTTGAAATTAAATGCCACAGTGTTGGGCAGTTGAGGTGTTCTTCCCACCACAGGGATGTTGAATGCTATTGTATTATGGTCACTATTTCCAAGCGGTCCTGCTATAGTTACCTCTTGGACCAGCTCCTGCGCTCCACTCAGGATTAAATCTAGGCAACTCTAGATTTTTTAAATCAGGCCAATGGGGGCTGTGTGAAGCGATGCAGGCCAAGGGATGTGCTGGCTGCTGCTTCCCACAGCCCCCATTGGCCTGGAGCAGCGAACCGCAGCCAGTGGGAGCCGTGATCGGCCGAACGTGCGGATGCGGCAGGTAAACAAACCGGCCCAACCTGCCAGGGGGCTTAACCTGGCGAAGTGTGTGCCAAAGTTTGCTGATACCTGTGCTAAATGCTGGTCTGAATCAGAGCCTTAAACATATGCATAACATGAAGCACACTGAGTCGTATTGAAGTCAATGGAACTATTCATATGCTCAAAGTTAAGCACGTGCTTAAGTGATTTGATGGATCAGGACCTTTGACAGGAGCTGCAAATCCCTTTCTTCTCATTCAACCTTCTTTCTCCCCATCAGTCCATGGACAAAGGAGCTAGTAAAAATATAATATGGAACAAATATTCTTCTTGGAAATTTTTTTGAAGCATAAAGGAGTGCTAGTTATTGCATCTCAGTGCAATAAATAAAATGCAAAATATCTCTGGACAAAGCAACATCATGTTATAATGAATTATACATTTTTAGAGATCTCTAAAATGTTTATTTATTATGAATAGCCTGGAAGGAACAATTGAATCACTGTTAATCTGAATTATTTACTACCATACATTTTCAATGTATTTACATTCTAAACATACTGGAAAACATAAAGAAAGAACTAGAACTGAACTGCGCCTCTGACAAGCTCCTATTAACATTAGTTTCTTTGGCAATGGCTCTCTTGTTTTTAAATGAAACCTCTTTTTGGCATTATAAAATAGCATGAAATAATAATAAAGAAGCATCCTATACTTCTAAATACAAGACATTGCGGGGGTGGGGGGGGTAGAAGGGGACGTGGATGAGTATATTTCCAAATATTTGGAGTTTAAATCCAGATATTCCATGGCTTGTGATTTAAGTATATTTTAATAATAAATACAAATGATAAAAAATAAGTCTGACATTTTCTACATGCTTATATTTTTTTCTAGAACTGTGTATACCTTAAAGGAAAAAAAAACAACCCTGAGCTTTCATAAATTTAAAGTTCCTATCCTGTAAATTACTCCTGGGGCTTCAATGGGGCTCTGTGTGGGTGCAGAAATCTGCCTGAATAGAGTATCTTAATGGATCAGGGCCTAAATGTTCAGCTTGGCTAAAACATCATTTTTCGAACTGTCACTTCTGAAAAGCTGAGCAAGCTGAAATGTCAATGCAGGCCAGTGAGCCACTGGTGGAAGGAACCCCTCCTGCTCCTGCTAAAACAACCCACCAACCTCTCCACACACCTATACCTCTACCCACGGGCCAATGAGGGGTGCGGGTTTTTTGGTTTTACAGGTGTACCCATAACATCTTTACTCTTTCTTCTCTGCATTCATTTTCTTCTCACATTTCCCATTTTTCTGGTTTTTTTAGAACTATAAAATACTCTTCCAGGAAAAGGGCATATCTCCTGCCAGCACTGACACTTATCTACTTTAGATGTTGACAAATTTAATGTAAGTGGGGCCCATATTTCATAAAATTGCCTGACATCATCACTTTGAAGAAGAACTAGCTCAAAAATAATTGAACATTTGTGCAATATACTAGATCCAGGGTTGCCAAATATTTTTTTACAAGTAAGGCATAAACGGGAGCCAAAACCCAGTGTAAAACAAAATCCCCAATTAATCAGATCCTGAAGCTTCTTTCTTCTGGATTTAATAGGCCAAAGAGTTAATAACTTTTGTCTTTCCTCACGTTCAAGCATGGGTTCTAAACCACGCTCCAGCATCACCCTCGGGGTGCTAAAACCACTACATTATATGGAAAAATGGTCCTCAAACTATTTTTGGTTGTACTAGAGTGACACTAGAGAAAAGACTGAGAATAAAATTGCTTTTCAGAACTCCTGTACAAACATTGTTCTATACCCTTTGGGTAGGGCAGTGAGGAGAAGCAGCCCCCAAGTGTGGGATACAGGAAAAATAATACATGGAACACAGTACTACTCAACTTGAGTAGGGATGGCAGAGTACAGTCAGTAGGAGTAGCTAGTTAGGATGGCATTAATGGATGAAGTACAGTGGATCTACTTGATCTGTGTACTGCTGGCATGATTTACAGAGCAGAATCCAGAAGGATTTATGTGGGATTGTTGTGCATGAGAGTGTGGGAAGTTTGAGATGTTTAGGTTTTTAGGTTGGGTTAATTAGGCTGTGAGTTTTGTTATGAGAAGTTGGCCTTGGCTAACTTCTCTCTAGCAGGCAATAATAGGATAATAAATTAGAAGGCTGTCTAGGATGATGTTACCCTATGAAGTTATAGCAGTGCTTGTGTGTATTTTGTTAACCAATTAGCAATTGCTTGCTTGCCTGCTTCAAGAGTATAAAGATGTATGCTGGAGAGAAATAAATTGACTCTGCTATCCAATCATACTGACTGTTGAGCATATGTCCAGGTCCGCCTGCGCTGCAACAGATTTATATGAAAATAAAAGATCCAATCCTACAAGTTGCTGCATGTCCTCAACTCCCATTGGCATCATTGGAGACTGAGGGCATTCAGAGCATCATGTCCATCGTTACGCTACAGCAGGAATGACAATAAACAAAGGACTAGGAAGGAGATGTGGGAAAGACTGGGAGCCGCTAGGTTAAGGTTTTCCTCTGGGGCAATAGGGAAGTAAGTCACAGATTGAACCGTGGGCACAACATTAGATTTTATCCTAATGGCTCCCTATAATTAAATGTGAAATTAGAGCTGTGCAAAATTTGACAGGCTTGCTTCATAAGGCTCCATGTGAGCATTTTCTGCAATTTCAGTGTGTGCATGTGTTGTTGGCATGTATGGGTGAGGAGTGTTACCAAATCAGTTTTAAGTGAACCAAAAATCGCCAACCAAAACGCCATCAAAACTACTAAGTTGCCCCTGTTTTTTGCACATGAAACCATACAAAACTCCAAATTTTTCATGATTTCAAGCCAAAGCCATTCATTATCCAATGTTCACTTGAAACCAGGACCAGACTGAGCTGTCATGAATGCTTAGTCAAATCTAGGATAAGTTTCAAGTTGTTTTGGTTTTCATTTGAAAAGCTTAACATAGCACTACTTTACAAGGTATATTGATTACATATTATGTACAAATAATACATCACTACCACCCTCTGGAGGTGTGCTGATATCTCACAACAGTACACAACACTTGCCATACTACACATAAGTTATATACGTAGATGTGATAGGCAATCTAAGGTCTGCCAGTAAATTCATGTTTTATACTAAGAGGAATTAATAAAAGAAATTTAAAGAGAGTCACCTCCAAAGCTCTCTCTGTGTTTAGCAGGAATAGAAACTGAGTGTTCTCACCACGACAGTGTGAACTGACTCCCCCAGAGAACAACGGTACTGAGCTAAAGTTGAACATCCTATTTACTGTAATGAAAGGAAATCACTGGGGTTTTGATATACCAGCCTTTGGAAACTGGAAGGCGAGGGAACTCTGAGGCCTGATCTATACTTAAACTTTAGGTTAACCTAACTGTGTTGCTCAGTGGATGTGAAAAATTCACATTTCTGAAAGATATAGTGAAGCCAACACATTCCCAGGTATAAACATGGGTAAGTAAATGGAAGAAATCTTCCATCCACATAGCTGCTGCCTCTCGGAGGGGTGGATTAACTACAGTAATGGAAAAACCCTTTCCATTGCGGTAGGAAGTACGTACACAATGGTGCTACAGCAGCACAGCTGCAGGACCATAGCTGTGCCGCTGCAAGCATCTGTAGCATAGATATAGCCCAAGAGATAATCTGGAGACATAGATATGTGCTCTTCCTGACGGATTTCTCTGTGTAACTGTTAATAAAGCATCAGTTTGATACGTTAGTAGCTCACATATCTGAGACTCATGGACAACCAGAAGAGGCATGTCTGGACCTAGAGGTGAATTTTTGACAAACAGATCTTGGAGTCAGGAGAGGATTTGGTATCAATTAACCCAAGAATGCCTTATCTAGTTTAGTTTATGAGAAGTGTATCACAAGAGGACCATGACATGTTACGCAAACTACTTCTTTTGTTTTAACCTTATTGTCTCTGTTCTTAATAAATCTTAGGTTTGTCAACATTAGTTGTATAAGTAATTTCATTAAGATAACCCTAAGGAGAAAAGAACCCCATAACATTTAAGGATAGATGCTGAAGGGAAAAGAGTTACTGGAAGTTACACCCCCCTCCAAGCTTCATGGCTGGTTTACACAGGGAAATTTACTGACACTATTATACCAGAATAGAATATACCATTATGTATAACTCTCTGAGTGGTGTCACAGGGTCCACGCTATGCCCCATCATTTGAAGAGTATCCTGGAAATAACCCCTTTAGTGTTAGATCCCAGAGGTCTCCACTTTTCACCAGGGCAGGCCATGTGGCTTCAACACTTTAGAAACTGAGGGCTGTGCTACTCTGAAATGTTACAACAGCGTAGATACCTCTCTCAACTGTGTGAAAAATCCACAGTCCTGAAAGACATAGTTAAGCCAAATTAATCCTTGTTGTAGACAGCGGTAGGTTGAGGGAAGAATTTTTACATAAATCTAGCTACCACCTCTCAGAGAGGTGGATTAATACAGCAATGGGAGAACCCTTCCAATCAGTGTATTGATTGTCTACACTGAAGTGCTACAGTGGCACAAAATGTTACTGAAACACAGCTGCAGCACTGTAGACATAGCCTGAGCCTCTGGGCTGCAGCAACCCCTGTTTCTCTCTGTGAGCTCTAAACAACAAGTCTGATTGAGTTGGGGGATCTACACTGTGAACATAGGTAGGTATAACTACATCGCTCAGGGGTGTGAAAAATCCACAGCCCCGAGCAATGCAATTATACTGACCTAACCCGCAGTGTAGATAGCGCTATGTCAACAGGAGAGCTGCTCACGGAGGTGGATTAACTGTGCAGACGGGGAAGCTCTCCAGTTAGCACAGTAGTGTCTTCACTAAAGTGCTACTGCAGCGCAGCTGCGATGCTGCAGCTTTTTAAGTGTAGCCCTCCCCTCAGACTCCTGCTTAGAGACTTTCTACCCCTTCAGGGAGTAATGCAAACAGTGACAATCTGCAGTGAGGCAAGGCAATCTTTTCAAAACAAGGTAGTATTTATTAGTTCCCTGGAAGACAGCACTGGAGAGTCTTTAGAATAGTATGGGAAAGATAAGCTAAAGGCAGAGTCCATACAGGTAGGAGCCATGGACCAAGATGCCATATTCTGCTGATATCCAAGTCCTCTGCCTGTTCTATCCTGTGTCCCTGCTCTGTTCACGGCAGTAACCCTAAAACCAATCTGTTTTTTTTGTTGTTGCCAGCTGTGGTCTTCCTCCATCTGCCTGCCTGCAGAATGTCAGAGGAAGTTGGCAGCTTTTGGCTACCCCTGTAGATAATTGTTAATGTCCTTGTGACAGAGTGCTGGAGGCTGACAAGTTAGCCAGCCCTCTCATCACTTAGGCACCAATTAGTTCCTGTAGAGAAGGTTGATTGGGGGTATATGAGGCTACTTAGCTGATCAGTCTGGGGGCTGATGAACCAATTAGCCATCAGCTGAGGACTACAAAAGAAGATGCAGGGAGGAAGTAAAGGAGAGAGGACTGGGTTAGTTGAGCTGCCTATGCTCTGAGATCCCAAGGGAGGGAGCTCTCTGTTGCCCTCTGCCCCAGTTGGAAAGGACAAGAAATCACAGTAAATACTTGGCTGCACAAGGCTGTGTTGGTGGCATTGTTGTTGATGAAAATATAAATCAATAATGTGGAGATGCCATTCAGCCTGAGAGGTTTCTGGGAATCAGAGGGTGGGGACAAAGCACGCCTCATTACAGCCCTGGCCTCTAGGGTTCCCACTGTACCTTCCTGATTCTCCATTCATGTATGTTAACTCCAGCCATTTCTTGTTAAGGAGTCTGTTTCCCAAATTAGGCTATCTGATATCCTCCCAGCCCCCATTCCCTTATACACTCTACGTACAACTGCACAAAAGTGAACAGGGAAACTGAGGTGCACATAGAGGTCATAAAAATATTATCAAAATTCCCACATTCATCACAAGTGGACATGCTTATCTGGAATAGCCATAGCCTTTTTTTGACTTAATGTACTTTGAATTATGCTGAACTGAAAAAAGGCCACTGTTATTCGGAAGAAGTGTCAACATGGAAGTTATGCCCATATAACTATACCGTTATAGTAGTGCTGGTAAATTTCCCTGTGAAGACTAGCCCTCAGTAAGGGACTAGACAAGGGTTTCCTCTCCCATTGAGCTGAACTGTTGTGGGTGAACACAAAGGGAAAGGCTGAAGGGTCAAATAGGAGACAGGAGTTGGTGTGAAGTTAGTCTGTGGGGTTATATCCAGAAACCCTTTAACAATAAGGTCTAGTTTGTAATCGGATGGCAATATTCCACAGCTTGGAAGTAAGAGCTGTGAAATATTTCTTTCATGAGGTTTAAAAAAATATTTTAATAATATTTTTAAACCAACAGGAATGCACAATGCAAATAAACTCCAAGGGCTAGATCCTCATCTTATGTAAATTAGCATAGTTAAAGGTTAGAAAAGCCAATATTTAATTTTTAAATGTAGTGAATTTGACATGAACGTCACTGAAAGAAAATAAATATCAACCTCCAGGACCCTTTTTACAGTCACTTTTTAGAGTAGGATAGAACTTTAATACTGGATACCATCATTTGCTTTTTCAACATTAATTAACTGATGAATTCAGATTACTTTGGAGGATAAAGATTATGCTTCTCTTGGATACATATAAGTAAATTCCATATGTAGTAGAAGTTGCAGAGCATAGCAAATAGATAATTTGGCCTCATGAGATTAAAACAGGTGAAGGTTTATAAAGGAAAATATATCTTCTCCCTCCCACAAGTTGGTTTTTTTAACTCAACACCCTTTAAAATAAAATACAGATCAGGAATTTGCCTACATTTTAAGTACACATTTCTTCATACCTGCACTTAAGAGATTAATTCTGCCATCTTTACTAGCTCTAAGTAGTATCTTACTGTGACCCTGCACCATTAAAGTCAATGGGAGATTTGCCACTGATGTTGATGACCATAAGATCAAGCCCTCTGATTTCAATAGGACTATGCACAATGGGACTATTGGTACAGTACAGTGCTAGTCAGTGAGCTATGAAAATAGAATTGTACCCAAAGAGACTTGGATTATGGCAGGGTTTCTCAAACAGGGGTTGCCGCTTGTGTAGGGAAAGCCCCTGGTGGGCCGGGCCAGTGTGTTTACCTGCCTCGTCCACAGGTCCGGCCGATCGCAGCTCCCACTGGCCGCGTATCACTGCTCCGGGCCAATGGGAGCTGCTGGAAGCGGCAGCCAGTACGTCCCTCGTCCAGTGGGAGCCGCGATCGGCCGGACCTGCGGATGAGGCAGGTAAACACACCGGCCCGGCCCACCAGGGGCTTTCCCTATATAAGTGGCGATCCCTGTTTGAGAAACCCTGGATTATGGCATTTAACAATAATCAGGTGTGTACACAAACAAAGAATAAGGTTTTGTTGCCTGGTGCTGTCAGAGCCCCTCCCCCAGTTGAGTTCCTTTATACAGCTAGTACTATAGTAATGTTAGTGCTCTTTACTACCTTGCCTCAACTCAGTGACATGACAATGTAATAAGCTATAAATACAGGGCCAAATTCCCTGGTGAATCACCATTGAAGACAATCACATTCAATGAGAGATTAATTTGCCCAATGATTTAAGGCAGGTCAGAACAATTATTTAGATTGTAAACTCATAGAGGCAGGGGGCATCTACTGTGTTTGTACAGCACCTAGCAGTTGGGGGCTCCCTTGCTGTTTGGCCCATAGACACAACCGTAACAAACGCAATTAACAACAACAGACATATAATAATGTTTGTTAACCTAGCCTGTATGGTTGTTTCCAGCCTTATTTAACAAAGTGGAGGTTGAAGGCCTCAACACATTAAGCCCCTTCTTTGTCAATAAGGAGCATTAGAAAGAACTCATTATTGATTAATTATTGTTAGGAGTTACATAGTACTTTTCATCTTCAAAGATCTTTTTGAAACATACCTAATTAATCCTCCCAATGTGATGTAGGGAGGTATTATCAATATTTTTAGAATATGGGGAATCAGCTAGAGTGGTTAAGTGACTCAACCTGAAGAGGGAGTCAGGATCAAATCTTGCCCATCTCTGGGTTTAATATATCCTTCATGGAGACATGTTCTTTGATATTGTAGAGTAAGTCTTCTACATCACTGGCTGTTGTGATTGTATATGGAAAGGAGAACTTGAAGAAACAAAAAGAACTACAAAATATGTATTTTTTCACATTGCTTTATTTGCATTTTCTGCCATGCCCGTATTAGCTATGAAAGTTAATATAAACATTGTTTAGTAATAAAAATTAAAAGCATGACTTTTTAACAACAAAAGCAATCTTCTGAAGATAAAGAATAATTGATCTGGGCAATGTATACAGAAAAAAATGCAAGAACGTTTAAAGATATAATTTTTTTGCAAGTAATTAAAATACTGTGTCAGACTACAGTTAAAGGAGCAATTCATGAAATTCTCTTACTGCTTGTTTGTTCAGATTACAAAAGGCTTTGTTGCAGCTTTAGAGGTATGAATGAGTAGCTGGAGTTAATTCCATGAATGAGCTGAAAATTTTTGAAAGTCTTATTGCTAAGGAGAGTTAAAGACATGACTGAGTTATAAAGGTCTAATTCATGAGAAGTAGAATAGAAATGAATACTGTGTGTTGACTTAGTGCACAGGCAAAGCATTCATTTAAACTTATTTTTTCATCATGTGGAGTTATAATGTTGTATTTTACCTTCTGGTTTACTGGAAGATTATTAAGTTTAACAAGTTTATTCCTTTTTCAGATATTCAGGCTTCCGTTTATACATTTTGCTTCAGTGCAGGATAGTTAACATTTATAGGCACCTCTATGTTTATTCTATACTATTAACTATCACTGTAAAAAGAGAGATTTACTAACAGCTAGTCATGCCAAAAAAAAAAACAGCCCCCAAACAACCCCCAACTTAGTAAACTTGCGTCTTACAATTTTTGAAAAATGGGGCATTGGAAATTAATAAAAAAAATAAACTGTTACTGCTGAAATAATCTTATATGTTTGAAAGTTTGGAAATGCAAACAAACACCCTCAACTCTGCCCTTGTTCTCTGGTATCTTGCAGAGTCAATATAAATTAAATACTATTTTAAAGAAATACATTTATGACAAACAGACTTAGAATGGAACTGGTCATCATCTGGTACTTTGCTAAGTGTCACAGATATCTGTGTATTTTCCAAGATTGTTATCAACGCAGTATATTGTTTTTAAGGTCCACTCTCCTCTCTCTGGATTAGGTAAACTCTTAAAGTCTGTGTGTGACCCATCTTCAAAAAAGGGCTTGAAAGAAGTTACCTTAAAACATCTTACAACCACTTGTATCCCTGACTGTAGTTCCTGGATATTCTAAAAATCTATGGAATAATTTCAAATAATTAATTCAGCAAACTTTACAAAATAGTCAAATGCACCAGGTTTTTGGAGGAGGTTTTCTTTTTTTAAACAAATTGAACCAGTTTTGACACTGATAGCAAAAAAAATTTCAAAACTATTTAAAAATGTAAAACACATTGGGCCAGATCCTCCAGCATGGTGGGGCAGCTTTAGGTTACTTTATGGGCCCTAAATTGCCCTAATATTGGCATAGCTGGCCATTGTAGAAGTCTGCCCCAATAGGGCAATTCTTATGTAGTACTGAGCTTCTGTAGATGTTCCTTGGCCTTTCTCTTTCTGGCCATCAGCAAAGGAGATGATGGCCAGGGCCAGGGGCGGCTCCAGGCACCAGCACGCCAAGCGCGTTTCTGGGGCAGCAAGCCACAGGGAGCACTCTGCTGGTTGCCGCCCGTGAGGGTGGCAGGCAGGTTGCCTTCGGCAGCATGCCTGCGGAGTGTCCGCTGGTCCGACGGCTTCAGCGGACCTCCCGCAGGCATGTTGCCGAATCCGCAGGACTGGGGACAAGCCACCGAAGGCAACCTGCCTGCTGTGCTTGGGGCGGCAAAATACCTAGAGCCGCCCCTGGCCAGGGCTACTTTATGCCTAGCCGATCTCGAACCGCTGAGGCTGCTGGCAATCAGTGAAAATTAGATCATATCTGGGGAGTGAACCAGTGCCAGAGCCAACCAGTGTTGGGAAGGCTATAGGATTGGGGGATTGCAAAGCTATCTTTAGGCTCTTCCTTGGCAGCAAATCTGGCTCAGATTTTTCAGACACACATAGCCATCCATACACATATATATGTTAAGTTACAAGCATTGATTGAAGCTGTAACAGAAGGAGGACCAACATGCCCGAGGCCTGTAAAGTTGTTATTTGTTATGCTTGATGTAACTAATCAAGGTCTAGGTCTAACATAAGCAACTGACAGGCAAGTGACCCCGTCACAAGATGCAGTATAGTGATAAACAAGTGTAACAAGTCAGATATCTCAGATGTGGATTATTGATATTTTAAGATAAGTTAAAGGAATATGTGTAACTGAAACTCACAAGCATTGACCACAGAAATGCTATGGCAACTAATTGACGTATATGCTAATGATTATGAAGTAAGTGGATAATAAACCAGTTAGCAAAGGGAACCCAAAAGAAGTGGGGTATGGAACTACAACTAAGGAAAAGAGCTCAAACCCATTCTGTACACACATAAGATAAAGTGGGTGTTAGCATAACACAATATAAAAGATGTTTCCTGGCCTGGGTGCAGTGGGAGGTGCCATATGATGACCACACACTGACTCTCAGGTATCCCTGCAAAGGATGCTGTAAGGAATGCAAGCCCTGGATGTTTCGCATATTCTTTCTATTGTCTGCTATATTGAGAGTGAGTAGTTTTGCCTGGCTGATTACAGAAAGAGCAGAGTTGTCCCAGCTGTGTACTCACAGTCCTCATTCTGATGACGGCTTTTCTGTTGTAACTGATCGGGGGGGGGGGATGAACCCTTGCAGACCACTATATCATAACTCTGGGGAAGTGAACAGATTAGGCTATACCCACACAGGGCTGTCCTTAGGATTTAAGGGGCCCTACGCAGTATTATTAAACTGGTGCCCCTATGCTCCACTGAAGGCAGGCCCCAGCCAGCGCCGCTGACCCCCGTGTGTCAAGGGGGCACAGCCACCACCTCTGCCCACAGACTCCCAGAAACCCCCTCATTGCTGACACACACTGAGCTTCGTGCGCAGAAGACGCTGTGGCAGTGGCTCAAGGCAGGCTTGACTTTGTCACATGGGGGCTGCATCTTGCCAGAGCCCACAGCCCTCCTGCAGCCCCTAGCCACTCCTGGCTCACCACGAGCATTTTGACAGGAAGTACCAAGCAGTAATAACAACAACAATACAAGTGTGTGCGTGTGTGTGTGTGTGTGTGAGTGAGAAACAGAGAGACAGTCACTGTGTCTGTGTGTGTGTGTGACTGTCTTAGGGGACTGTGTGACAGTGTGTGTGTTGGGGAGTGTGAGACTGTATGTGACAATCTGTATTTGGGGACTATGACTCATGAGAGGCAGAGTGTGTGTGGGTGTGAGAGCCAGTCTGTGTGTTTGTGCGTGTGTGTTAGGGACGTGTGAGAGACAGTGAGCACACTGTCACTTTAAGTCCCTCACTCCCTCCTGCATTCAACCCGGCTCCCCCCTCCCCACTGATTCATGTGGAAGTTTCTCTCCTCCTGGCCCAGACCCATCCCAGCCCCCTCCAGAGACCGAGCGGCACAGGCAGGCATGGTCCAGGGAGGGACTCCGCTGTGGGTGGCAGTGGGCCGGGCCGCCCCATCCCACCGCCAGTGACCGACTGCGCCGCTCTGGGCTCCCCGGGGCTGGGGCGGCAGAGCCGGAGGCTGGAGCCCTCAGCTAGCCAGCTGAGTGAGTGAGTGAGGGGGTGGGGTTTGGGTTGGGATTGGAGAGAAGACCGCTGGCCCAGCATGGGGGAGGGGCTGGAGAAGAGAAGATTCCAGCTGTGGCCAGTGAGGGGAATGGTGCCCCAAATTTTCGGGGCCCTACGCAGCCACATATGCTGCGTATGCCGAAGGACGAACCTGTACACACATATCTCTCAAGTGCCACTTCATTCCCCTTCAGCACATGCTTATGCTAAGAAACTTCATGCATGTTGGTTTAATTATGGTGAAACTGGAGATGGGTCAAGAATTAGGCTTTTAACAGAACTCAAGTCACAATCTTAGCTGATTTGACTTCAGATCAAAATTTGGTCTGAGAAGTAGAAAAAATAGAAATGTTTGATTATAGAACAAGGAGAACTCTAATCTGGAAGGAATGATATGGAATAACATCTGCAGTAGAGATGCAAATAACAGGCAGAATTAGCCCACGTGTGTATGCTAGTTGTGGCCAAGGTACAAAGCCAAGTTGGTGGTTTTCTCCTATAAAGTAGGTAAAATAAGACAGGTGTAATCCTAGATGCAGGCTTACTCAAAGGCCATCTTTGCTACAAAATTTAGCTCTCATAGGCCTATGAAAACCCCCAGCATGCAAATAATTAAGACTGAGTGAGCTATTCATAAGAAGATAGCCAATCGGCAGAAACTGCATCCCTGGGTTGTTTCTGATGGAATTTCTCAAAGCTTGGGAGACTTAAGCTTCCTTGATTCTTTCTTCTTTTCTCTCTCATTCCTTTCCTCCCCTACACCATAAAAAAAAGCAAGATTCAGTCTGCTAAATTCATTAATTTCCTTTTCACAGAGCAGCACATTCCATTCTGCGGCTATTGCTTTTGGTCCACTGCCCTATTCTTGTCATGCTGAGTCGGCACTTCCAGAGACAACACGTCTTATTAATTTATAGGAATTACTGCTCCTGGCAGCACCAATTCAGAGCAGCAGTAGAGAGATGGGAGAAAAATGAACAGCACCGAATGGCACCACTACTTTTATAAGAGAGTAAAAAGTGGGGCTGAGTGTGTCCCCCATGACCATTTCCCCTACCCTATAGTCCCTCATTCTGCCCCCCATGCCAGGGTTCTGTGTGCTTCCCCCATTCATCCCTCTGTTAGGGACTGTGTCCCTCATGCCGCTACCCCCAATACCATAGTTCATCGTTGCCCCCACTCCCCACAACTGGAGCTCTGAGCAGCCTATATCTTGTGTCACCGCACACCATGGGTTCTGGGTATTCCCTGAGTCCCTTTCTCCTCATACCATTGTCCCTCACTCTTCCCCAATCCACAGGGCTCTGCCTACTCCTCCCCCACTCACTGCTCCCTTCACCCCACCATTATTGTGTACTTTCTGTATGGGAAATTAGTCATTCGGGGTGTCAACATTTTAAACTTTGTTGGGACAACAGGCTGGGTGGAGATTGGGGGCGGGTATTGTTTCATGGAAGGTTTTAATGGGTGCCATCAATCAGTTCTTTGATCTATAGAAAGAAAGAGTAATACCAAGAAATTGAGCATAGGATTGGATATCTTTTCACTCAGCCAATGAGGGCATTGTAAAAGAATAAATTAATTAAGTCAAGACCAAAAGATACATCATGCCTACCCCATTACCCCTCCCTTCATCCATAAGGCTAGGGACTAAAGCTAGTTGGAAATTCCTCCTGCCCCTGCATATTGAAAATGTATGTGAAAACAGTGGTGAAAGTAGAAATCATTTCTTGCTGGTACTGCACTCATGGGAGGGACACAAGGGGGGGGGGGCACGTGACCCTCCATGTGACATGTGGCCCCCATGCTCTTCTGTTCCCCTCTGACACCCCCTTACCTCTCTAAAATTTTACAACTGCATCTGTTAAACATGGAGATAAGCAAAATGGAGATGTTTCTAGGAGCTTTTAGCTTCTGTCAAGTGAAGGGAAATCTGTTCTTACTGTGAAAGATGGTGTTTGGAGTCACATGGGCAAGTTACATGTCCATCATGTCCCATATTGTAGTTAGAATGTTTGCAGGAAAAGTCCATTAAGTGTAGACAGGTGTTTTCCAGGGTCCATTGTGAGCTAAGTGTTCCTTAATGGGCCATTCTACATGACTTGTCCCTTCATGTGCTGGCTAAATACCTTGTGGGTATTACCACAGGTGCAAACATGTTGTGAACATAGCTAATATTCATAACTTCAGATACCAAGCTGAATATACATGCATAGAAATAGCATAATCATAAGCACCAGCTATTTCACGTAATGACTATTCCAAAAGAGATTCTGAAAAATCACACCACATACCTGAGACCCTATGTTCCAGCACCATGCCCCACTGGAGTTTTGTTATGTTATGTAACAACAGAGATGGAGTCAGTGACCTGACTCTGTTTAGCCTATAAGGGCAAGATCAATTTTTAGCTTCTCAGGTGTGACTGAGCCTCTGAGCCTAGTCAGTGAGGGCACACCGGCACACATTCAGGTTAATGGGCTTCAGTGTTCCTTTGCAGTTAACTTTTTAATGTTCATAAACCTGGTATGTGATGAGGTGGTTTAAAGTATAACACAGATTTTTAGATTTGCAAATCTGTGAACCACTGCCTCTTTGAGATTTTATTGTTTATTTATTTAGCTGGTCATAATGTGGGAAGGTATCCTCTCCGCCCTTTGCTCATGAGGCTCTGTATGTGTCTTGTAGCACTCTTCTGAACACCACATGGAAGGAATTTTTTTTTTCAGTAAGTGTGGACTGATTCTTTTCTCTTAGAAGGCATGTAAATTTTCAGGTACACACTGATTAATACAGAAAACAATTGGGGCTGTTAAATTTTCTTCAAATTCCATAGAAAATTAATTTCAACTATATTTTCCAGTACAGTGGTGAAATGGGTGTTTGTATATACAAACATCGAGATGCTTAACTACTCACTTCCCCCCCAGATATGTAGTATTCAGTCTGTTTATATGGAATATGAGAGTTGGGTGAGGAGCCCTTTCAGCATATGTATGACTTATTAAAAAACAATTTTTAAGTAGCACTGTATCCTCAACTGCATTATGGTATTGTACCCAAACACTGTGTTTCAAATGGTGGGATTCAACTTCCTTTATAGGAACAGACTCCTGAAACTCTTACCACAAAAGTGGTCCATTTTCATGCAAATAGTCCCATTGTCTTAAATGGGATTGATCAAATGATTAAGGGTTTAAAGGATTAGGTTCCAAATTTGTAAATTGTTCTGGATGAAACTGACAATGCCTGAGCCATCAGATCAGAAGGAGCTTCATTCGAATAAAGGTGAGTAGATGTGTGATAAGTCTTTGCTCTGTTGCTAAGGGTATGGCTACACTTACGCTTTGCAGCGCTGGTAGTTTGCAGCGCTGGTCATCCAGCTGTGCAGTGCCAGCACTGCAGTGTGGCCACACTGACAGCTACCAGCGCTGCAGTGTGGCCACATTGGCAGCATTTCCAGCGCTGTATTGAGAGGTGCATTGTGGGCAGCTATCCCACAGAGCACCTCATCCCGTTTTGGTGCCGTTTTGGCGCTGAGTATTGTGGGAAGGGGAAGGAAGTGTGTGGGTCATTCCGCTTCCTGTTCCAACGCCCCGTGGTGCATCGCTTCACTTCCCAGCAGTCACAGTTTCGCCGTCCACGTTTCTTGCCATTGTGAGTTCAGCACGCTGTGAAATGGAGCCTGAGCTGCTGAGGAATTTGCTGCTGACTGTCGCCAGCACATCACGTTTGGCAGTTGAGCTATTCCTCCTTCAGCTCCAAAGTGACAGTGAGGAGTCCGATGATGATATGGATTTGCCTAAAGCGGGTGACATGAAATTGCTTGTGGCGGTAACGGAAATGCTCAGCACCGTGGAACGCCGCTTTTGGGCTCGTGAGACAAGCAGTGAGTGGTGGGATCACATTGTCATGGAAGTCTGGGATGACGAGCAGTGGCTGCAGAACTTTCGTATGAGAAAAGCCACTTTCATGGGACTGTGTGCTGAGCTCGCCCCCACCCTGCGGCGCAAGGACACAAGATTGAGAGCTGCCCTGACGGTGGAAAAGCGGGTGGCTATTGCAATTTGGAAGCTGGCAACTCCAGACAGCTACCGGTCGGTCGGGAACCAGTTTGGGGTGGGAAAGTCGACCGTTGGAATCGTGTTGATGCAAGTTTGCAGGGCCATTAATCGCATCCTGCTGAGGAGAACCGTGACTGTGGGGAACGTGCAGGACATTGTGGATGGCTTTTCAGAAATGGGTTTCCCTAACTGTGAAGGGGCAATAGATGGGACGCATATTCCTATTCTGGCACCACCCCACCTAGCCTACGAGTACATTAATCGCAAGGGGTATTTCTCTATGGTTCTCCAGGCGCTTGTGGATCACCGTGGGCGTTTCATTTATATTTACACAGGCTGGCCTGGAAAAGTACATGATGCACGCATCTTTCGGAACAGTGGCCTGTTCAGGAAGATGCAGGAAGGTACATTTTTCCCAGACCGAAAGATCACAGTAAGGGACGTTGAAATGCCCATTGTGATCCTTGGGGACCCCGCTTACCCATTAATGCCTTGGCTCATGAAACCATATACAGGGAAGCTGAACAGGAGCCAGGACCGTTTCAACTACAGGCTGAGCCGATGCCGAATGACTGTGGAGTGTGCTTTTGGCCGTTTAAAGGGGCGCTGGCGGGCGCTTTATGGGAAGCTAGACTTGGGGGAAAGCAGCATCCCTGCGGTTATATCCGTGTGCTGTACCCTCCATAATATTTGTGAAGGGAAGGGTGAAACATTCAGCCAGGCATGGACCAACGAGGTGCAAGTTCTGGAGGCTGAATTTGCACAGCCAGACAGCAGGGCTACTAGAGACGCCCACCACAGGGCAACAAGGATTAGGGATGCCTTGAGGGAGAAATTTGAGGCTGAAAGCCAACAGTAATGTTTTTTTGCCTTGACCAGGAGTGACGTGCACTGGTTACAGTGCTTTTAAGTGCCTGTGTTTTCCTTGATGTTTGTTACCTGTGTTTTCATTGGGGTTTGTTATCTTTCACTTTATGCAATAATAAAAACTGATTCATAATCAAAGAAATCATTTATTTTAAAAAAAGGAAGTACACGGGCAGGGGGGTTGGTTGTTGAACTGTACATTCATAGTTTTGCATATGTACTGCCAGGAGTGCTGTGCACCTCAGGATTGTACTGTTGCATGGTGAGGGGGGTTGAGTGCAGAGGGTAAGGGTCGTAGTTCTCTGGGCTCATAGGTGACCGTACAGGTGTCGGGGGCAGCTGTTGATGGTGTAGGTAAGAACCTGGATGCTGGGGAACGGGACTTGGAGCTGACATTGGTGCATAGGGGAAAGAGGTTTGGGAGGGTGGGGGTTTGGCACGGTAGTGCTCTGCCTGCATTGCTACCATTGACTGCATACAGTCTGTTTGGCGCGCAATGAGGTTTATAAGCTGCCTCGTGGTTTTCTTCAGCGTCAACGCCTTTCTCCTGCTTTCTGTTTGCCTCCAGTGATGCATCTTTTCTCTCCATTCCTGCGCATTTTTATTCTCTGTTGCACACTGGTTCATAACTGCCTTCACCAATTCTTCTTTGCTTTTGTTAGGTTTCCTCCTCAGGTTTTGAAGCTTTCTTTCAGTCACTGATAAGACCGGGCCAGGACTACTCAAGGTCACTGTAAAAATACAGCAAATGATACATTTTAAGAGAGCTTCCATTGTGTATAATCTGAAGTTATTTTAAAGTCTCACAAGCATTCCTCACACATTTCAGCAACTGCTAGAGAATTCACAGCCTCCCAGAAATGGTAATGGTAATTAACCCTGGGGTTTCCTTCCGCGGTCTGCTCGAGCAGGGTGCTTCTTGCTTCATGGCTAGGCTGCTTGTTTTGGGGCTTTGTTAAACACAGCAGTGCCATGTCCCTCAGGAATTAACCCTGGGGTTTCCTTCCGCGGTCTGCTCGAGCAGGGTGCTTCCTGCTTCATGGCTAGGCTGCTTGTTTTGGGGCTTTGTTAAACGCAGCAGTGCCATGTCCCTCAGGAATTAACCCTGGGGTTTCCTTCCGCGGTCTGCTCGAGCAGGGTGCTTCCTGCTTCATGGCTAGGCTGCTTGTTTTGGGGCTTTGTTAAATGCAGCAGTGCCATGTCCCTCAGGAATTAACCCTGGGGTTTCCTTCCGCGGTCTGCTCGAGCAGGGTGCTTCCTGCTTCACGGCTAGGCTGCTTGTTTTGGGGCTTTGTTAAACGCAGCAGTGCCATGTCCCTCAGGAATTAACCCTGGGGTTTCCTTCCACGGTCTGCTCGAGCAGGGTGCTTCCTGCTTCATGGCTAGGCTGCTTGTTTTGGGGCTTTGTTAAACGCAGCAGTGCCATGTCCCTCAGGAATTAACCCTGGGGTTTCCTTCCGCGGTCTGCTCGAGCAGGGTGCTTCTTGCTTTATGGCTAGGCTGCCTGTTTTGGGGCTTTGTTAACCCTGGGGTTCCTGGGGTTCCTGCCTGCCGCGCTATGCAGTTGGGGAAACCAGCACTGAAACACTCCCTCCATTTCCCACAGGAGTTAATACTTGAAGATATCTCCCTTCTGTGGGTTACCAAAGAAGCAAGGGAGGGTCTCCTACAACAATGCGGATTCCGCCCTGGCCCATATGCGGCTTGCCTCTGTGCAAGCATGGTTCCCCCTCCCCTCCTGGAACAGTGGCGTGGACGCGTTAGCCTGAATGGGACAGGGACCACAATGGCTCTCCCTTTAAACTTGGTCACGCGAATTGCCTATGCTCTTGCAGAAACTTTTGAAGAGATTACAGAGGCAGATTACTGCGACATGATAGACCACATCAATGGGATATTCCATGTCTAGGCATGCAGGCATCCAGCCATACCATCCCCCCTCCTCTCCCAAAACCTTTGCATTGCAATAAAAGCTGCTTACCTGGGACCTGCTCCTGTGATTCTTCTGCACCAAGTTCCAGGGGCTGCGACTGGCTAGCTTCCTCCTGGCTTGAGAAGAGCTCCTGACTGCATGCCTCCTCCGGGGTGTCTTCCCCCACCACAGTAGCCTCACTGTCTGCCTCCCCCTCCCCCTCCCCCTCCTCTACCGGCTCTGAACTGTCCATCGTGGTCCTTGGATTTACAGAGGGGTCACCCCCATAAATCGCATCCAGCTCCTTGTAAAACCGGCAGGTCGTGGGGGCACTGCCTGATCTGCGGTTCCCCTCACGTGCTTTGCAATAGGCACTCCGGAGCTTCTTTACTTTTACCCTGCACTGCAGCGCGTCACGCTCATGGCCCCTTTCCAGCATGGCTCTCGATACCTGGGCAAAGGTATCATAATTCTTACGGCTAGAGCGCAGCTGTGCCTGCACAGATTCCTCCCCCCAAACACTGATGAGGTCCATCAGCTCGCCATTGCTCCATGCTGGGGCTCGTTTGCCACGTGGAGGCATGGTCACCTGTAAAGATTCACTGATTGCATTCCATACCTGGCTGAGCAAACAGGAAGGGGATTTTTAAAATTCCCGGGGCATTTAAAGGGCGGGTCACCTGAGGCCAGGGAAGTAGAGTCTGACCTGATGAGCAGAGTGGCTGAACAGGCATTCTGGGATACATCCTTATACCCTGGAGGCCAATCACAGCGCTGGTGTGTGGCCACACTTGATGACCAGCGCTGCAGCACCAGCGCTGGAATCCTTATTCCTCATGCCGAGAGGGGTGTACGGCCAGCGCTGCAGCCAGGGAGTTGCAGCGCTGGAAGTGCCTTGCAGGTGTGGCCACTTACTAATTGCAGCGCTGGTGGAGGCTTTCCAGCGCTGCAAATCGCCAGTGTAGCCATACCCTAAGATGAGGAACATATTTTCAACAAACTTCTTGGCAGACTCTTGAGGCAGCTGGTTTGAGGCCATCAGTGTCTGGCATTATAATCTTCACTTATAGTTCTCTCACCGACAAAGCTGGAAAATGAGGCATTTGTTTTCTTTGTTTTGCTGCTCCAGTTCCAGTTAACAAAATGCATGTTAGACTAGTTTAGCTGCAAAGAAGAATTCTATGCTTAATTACACTGGTGACAAAACCACTGATTCCTGTCAGGCTGCAGAACTGGGCTGACATCAAAATCCAAACATCCTCTGGTCAGTGCAGGCAGAGGCATTCCTTTAATCATTTGGACTTGATGTGATGCAGTATGGAATGTCATGGATAATTCAGACCAATGGGGAGAAACAGAATAAAAAACACTGTTTTATTTAAACACCTCCCATCCCCCCACCACCGTTCCCTCTTGAGGGCTCCTGACCAATGTAAAACAGCATGATACATACGCTAACAAACTTAAACAAAGCCTTTGTTTAAATTTGTTAGAATATGTATTGTGCTGTTAAAGCCATATGAATGAATGCCCTCCCTAGCTGCATTCTGGTCCTTTAAGGAGCAGAGCACAGCCCCACCTCCCCAGTTGTGTGCTCCAACAGGAGGGAGGGGCTGGTCCCACATCTTTCTGGTACCCTGTACTGGCTAGAAATCTCTTGCAGGTATGGGGTACTGGAGGGTACCACCCTACTTGCACTCCTGGATGAAAACAACAAGAAAAAGAGTTCTCGTATCATGATGGAACAACACCTCAAGAGCGCTCCATAGCTGCAATGCATCCTGAGAGATATAGTCTGGTGAGGGACTTAGGGGGCAGGGATAGCTTAGTAGTTTGAGCATTGGCCTGCTAAAGCCAGAGTTATGAGTTCAATTCTTGAGGGGGCCATTTAGGGATCTGGGGCAAAAGTCTGTCAGGGACAGTACTTAGTCTTGCTAGTGAGGGCAGAGGACTGGACTCAAGGTTCTTCCAGTTCAATGAGATAGGTATAGCTCCATATGAATCCAGCCCATAGGGAAGAATGGGAGCATGACACCCATGAACTGAAACTACCATGTGGCCCCATAGTGGCATATCAAAATCTTTAGGTTTCAGGGGTTCCGATTTTTTGACAAAAAGTCAAACTATTCTGTGGAAATCAGACATCGAAAAAAACCTGTTTACTCCAAAACCTCAATTTTCTGTTTTAAACACTTCTTTTTAAAATGGAAATTTTTTAGCCAGATCTACTGTAGACATACTGTCTCAAGACCTAAACTTGCAATCTCATCTGGTTATGGGGACCTTATGTCTGCATGGAAAGCATTTGAAGTCTATGGGACTTTGCATGGGCAGTCTGCCCAGGGAATCAGATTTCAGGATAAGGGCCTTGTTTTGTAGGTATTTCTACAAACACTCACCAGTGGACTCCTTCAGCTCTGGCAGCCCCTTGGTTTTAGCTAGAAGAGTGCTGTGGTGGGTTGGATCACAGAAACCCCCCTGGGAGCTGCCAACTGATGTGCCAAGACTACCTCTGCTCCTGTTTTCCCAGCCAGCTCAGGACTCCAGCACCCTGTATTGCTGAGCCAGACACTCCTGTCTGCTCCAACACAGACCCAGGGTCTGAATTACTTGCCCCAAAGCTGCAGGTTTACCTGAAATCAACTCACAGAAGTGTGCTTGTCTTTAACACTCAAATGCCCAACTCCCAATGGGGTCTAAACCCAAATAAATCCGTTTTACCCTGTATAAAGCTTATGCAGGTGTAGTGAGGCGGCCTGGCTCCCGGCGGCCCCTGAGAGAGAGGAACCAGAGCAGCCACCCCAGAGGGCGGAGCTGCCGCCACCTGTTCCCGCCCCCCGGAAGTCAAGGGGCGGGACAGGAAGTATAAAAGCCCGGCCCCAGCGCTCAGTTGGAGCCCAGCGGCCGGAGAGGACAGACGCTCCTACTCGGGCTCCTGCCGGACCGAGCCTGCCCCGAGCCAGGTACCCTGACACAGACGGACCGAGCCTCCCTCAAGCCAGGTACCCGGACACAGACGGACCGAGCCTCCCTCGAGCCAGGTATCCGGACGTGGACCGCCCGAGCCTCCCTCGAGCCAGGTACCCCGAGGTGGACTGGCCGAGCCTGCCCCGAGCCCGGTACCCCGAGGAGTGTCCCGAGCGTCCCCTTGACCCGAGTCCGGAGGAGCGGCCCGACCTAGACAGCCCTCAGCACGCCGAGGAGCCCATGGTGTGGGACCCCGCTGCCAAGCCCCGCGATGAGCAGGTACCCATGGAGGGGGAGACGGGAAGTAGCCCGGGGGTAGCTGACCCCAGTCTGGCTATGACGGAGGAAGAGCCGATGTCGGTGTGTTTCGGTCAGGACCCCACCGACACAGCAGCAGACTGACAGCCGCTGGTAGGGCCCCGGGCTGGGACACAGTGGAGTGGGTGGGCCTGTGTCCCCCCTGCCACCCCACTTACGGGTGGCAGTCTCCCCCTCACACCAGCGCTCAGGCATAGAAGCCTGCACGCACCTGCTGTTGCTCAGCTCCTACCCGAGGACCTGAGCCCCTTGAACTATTGGTTGCTGCTCCGCCCTGACCTAGGGCTTGGGCTTACAGACTATAATTGCTGCTCAGTCCCTGCTGTAAGGACCTGAGCCCTGAACTATCATTGCTGCTCAGCCCCTGCTGTAAGGACCTGAGCCTAGAACTGCTGTGTTGCTGCCCCACCCTGACTAAGGGCCTGGGCTTCCTGACTTTGTTAGGGCTCAGCTCCTGCTGCAAGGACCTGAGCCCCCCTGGACTCTTGTGTGTTGCCCCGCCCTGACTAAGGGCCCGAGCTTCCTGACTTGGTTATTACTGCTCAGCTCCTAAAGTAAGGACCTGAGCTCTGAGACTAGTGCTACTGCCCCGCCCCTGGGGCGAGGACCGGAGCCCTAAACCTAGCACTAAGTGTTTGGTGCCCCGCCCTGATTGAGGGCCGGGGCTTAGCGTATTGACTGTATGGGTGCTCAGCCTGCAGACAGGATCTGAGCCCCTGGACTCTTGTGTGCTGCCCCGCCCGGAGCTAGGGTTAGGGCTTATTGACTTTGTGTTTGCTCAGCTCCGGCTGCAAGAACCGGAGCTTAGAACTGGTTTGCTGCCCAGCCCTGACTGAGGGCTGGGGCATTGCAGTGACCGTGTGCCTTTTGTTTAGCCCCTGCCTGAGGGGCAGAACCCGAGACCTTCAGAACCCGAGGACTGATTTGGGGCCGTGTAGTGAGGCGGCCTGGCTCCCGGCGGCCCCTGAGAGGGCACGGCCCCCGTACCGGACTATTACATGTGATGCCTTCTCTGAGGACCTTTTTGCCCAGAATGTGGGCACGAACTCTAGACACCGGTGAAAAGGGGGCGGCGGGAGAGAGACCTCCTGCCAGAGAGGTGGACCTATCCCAGCTCCTGGCCCTCATGACCGAGAGCCAGGAGCGACAGCAGGCGGCCCAGGCGCGACACCAACAGGAGCACCTGGCCGCCCAGCAGCTACAGCAGCAGCAGCTCGTCGAGCAGCTGGGGGTCCAACAACGGCAGCTGATTGCGGACCTGGTTACCCAACACCAGGACTTTCAGCAGAAATGTGTCCAGCAGCTTGCAGCGGCCCTAGCCCGACCGGGGGAACCCCTACCCGGGGGCGCCGCTGGGCCCCCGCGACCCAGTCCCCCAATTCGGTTGACGAAGATGGGACCCGAGGATGATCCCGAGGCTTTTCTCGTCACCTTTGAGAGGGTTGCTGTCGTCGCAGGCTGGGCCCCGGACCAGTGGGCCATCATCCTGGCCCCATACTTAACGGGGACTGCCCAGATGATCTACCGAGGCCTGTCGGTGGAAGCGGCCCAGGACTACAACCTAGTGAAGGCCGCTATTCTGGACGCATTGAACGTGAGTCCAGAGACCTACCGGCAACGGTTTAGGAGCCTGGCCTATCCCCCAGGGGCCCGGCCGCGGATGGTGGCTCAGGAACTGCGGGAGACTTGCAAAAAGTGGCTACAGCCCGAACGCCGGACATCAGAAGAGCTGATGGAACAGATTGTATTGGAACAATTTGCCCATGTACTTCCGCCAAGGGGAAGATCCTGGGTCCTCCGCCACAGGCCGACGACGGTGTCCGCGGCCGTTACTTTAATGGAGGACTTCCTCGCGGCTGAGACCCCGTCGGGGTCAGCTAGCCGGGCGGTCCCGGTCCGGACGGAGCGCCCCAACCCAGAAAAGAGGGGGTCACCCCCCCTGGCAGCCACAAGTGTTCCCTCCCACAGTGTAGAGGGCCGGGCCCGGATGGCCGCGCCCTCCGGGAAACCCACACGGACCCCGGCACCCACAGCCAGAGGATACAGCCGGAACCCCCCCGGGGGTGACCCCGGGGCCCGGTCGCGGACGGAACGAGCCACCTTGGGTCCCTGTTTCTCCTGCGGAAAGTATGGCCATTTGCAGCGGGACTGCCCTGAACTGGAGTGTGCATTTGGCCAAGTCTACTCCGGGGAAGGCCGTGCCCGACGTCCGCAAGTGGCCAAGATCACTGTGCCCGTGGTCATTGAGGGACGCCAGGCGGTGGCCCTCCTCGACTCAGGCTGTGGCCAAACGCTGGTCTCCCAGGCCATAGGCCCGCCGGCGGACGGCCACCTTGAGAAGATTCCACTGCAGTGTATACACGGGGATGTACGACCCTACCCCAGCGCCCAGACCCACCTGACCATTGATGGGGTCACCCGGCGGATGACAGTGGGGCTTGCGCCCCGGCTGGCGTACCCGGTGATCCTGGGGCGGGACTGGCCCGACTTCACCACCGTATTACGCCGCCACCTCGAGGGTAGCCCGCAGGCCACGCCGGCATTGGGAGGAGAGGCACCGGGGACCGGGGAGGACGAGGTGGAAACCTCCGTCCCTACCAGTCCCACGGGGGGACGTGAAGGCCCTCCCCGAGGGGGAAGAGAGGATCCCTCGCCATCCACGGATTTTTGCCGGGACCAACGGGCCGACCCCACACTCCAACGGACGTACGAGCAGCTGGCCTCCGTGGATGGGACTATTCTCGACTCCCAGCGAGCGGCGCAGTGGCCGCACTTTGAGTTACGACAAGAGCGCCTTTATCGTGTGGAGAAGGACCCCCGCACCGGGGACATCCGGACACAGCTTCTCGTGCCGCGGTGTCACCGCCGGGCGGTCATGAAACTGGCCCATGACGTCCCAGCGGCTGGGCACCTCGGGCACGACAAGACGCTGGCCCGGATCCTGGGGCGCTTCTTCTGGCCCGGAGTGTACCAAGACGTAAAGGACTATTGCAATTCGTGTCCGGAATGCCAGTTGGCTGCCCCCGCCCGGGCCCGTAAGGCCCCGTTGGTACCGATGCCTCTAATGGAAACCCCCTTTGAACGTGTGGCTGTGGACCTGGTGGGCCCCCTCCCGAAGAGCAGCGCGGGGTTCCAATACATTTTAGTTCTGATGGACTATGCCACCAGGTTCCCCGAAGCCATTCCTCTTCGGAACATCTCAGCCCGCACCATTGCCATGGAACTGGTGAAGGTCTTCGCCCGCGTCGGCCTACCCCGGGAGCTCCTCACGGATCAAGGGACCAATTTCACGTCACGGCTGCTCAAGCAAGTCTGTGAAATCATGGGGGTCAAGCAGCTCCGAACCTCCGTCTATCATCCCCAGACCGATGGATTAGTGGAGAGATTCAACCGGACGCTGAAAGGGATGTTGCGTCGGTTTCCCCCGGAGGACCTTCGCCGGTGGGACCAGCTCCTTCCGCCCCTGCTCCTAGCAATACGAGAAGTTCCCCAGTCATCGACGAAGTTCTCCCCCTTCGAATTATTGTATGGATGGCGACCCCGGGGCCTGTTGGATCTCATGAGGGAAACTTGGGAACAGGCTCCCTCCCCGGCCCAGGGTCTCTTACAGTATGTGCTTCAACTTCAGGAGCGCCTTAAGCAGGTGGGGGATCTGGCACGGGAAAACTTGAAAGCCGCCCAGGAGACGCAAGCCCAGGCGTATAACCGAGGCACGCAGACGCGGGACTTCCAACCCGGGGACCGGGTATTACTCCTCCTACCATCCAGTGAATCGAAGATCCTGGCCCGGTGGCAAGGGCCCTATGAGGTGGTCAGGAAGGTGGGCCCGGTCACGTATGAAATCAAGCAGCCGGACCGGAAGAAGAAGACCCAGCGTTATCACGTCAACCTCCTCCAACCCTGGAGGGAGCGAGAAGGGCTTTTGATTAATCCCTACCCGCCAGAACCGGAACTGGGGCCCCAGGTCCCCCATAGCGGAGACACCGAGGAGCCCCAGCTCGGGGAGACCTTAACTGAGGAACAGCTCCGACAGACTCGGTGCCTCCTCCGAGCTTTTTCCCGCACTTTTACGGACCAACCGGGATACACACCCCTGGTATACCATCGGATCCAGACAGAGCCTGGGGAGGTGATCCGGGGGACGACCAGGCTCCTGCCCTATCATAGGAGGCAGGTCATTGAGAAGGAGGTACGGGCGATGTTGGATCTGGGGGTGGTGGAGCCGTCACAGAGTGCGTGGCGCAGCCCGGTAGTGCTGGTGCCCAAACCCGACGGTACACAGCGATTCTGTATTGACTTCCGACGCGTTAACGCCATCTTCAAATTCGATGCCTATCCCATGCCCCGGATAGATGAGCTGTTGGCCCGCCTGGGGGAGGCCCACTATATCACCACCCTGGACCTAAGTAAGGGGTACTGGCAGATCCCCCTGGAACCCGCCTCCCGTGAGAAGACTGCCTTTGCCACCCCCACAGGTCTCTACCAATTCACCAGGATGCCCTTCGGCCTCCACGGGGCCCCGGCCACTTTTCAGCGCCTAATGGACCGCCTCCTCCAGCCCCATCAGGACTATGCGGCCGCCTATCTAGACGATGTGGTTATCTATAGTCCGCAGTGGGAGAACCACCTGGAGAGAGTCGCAGCCGTCCTGAGGTCCCTGAGGGAGGCCGGATTAACAGCCAACCCAAAAAAATGTCGCATCGGCTGGCAAGAGACGAAGTACCTGGGGTATGCTATCGGGCATGGGAAGGTAAAGCCCCTGATCGGAAAAGTCCAGGCCATCGCAAACTGCCCCCCGCCGACCACAAAACGCCAGGTGCGGCAATTTCTAGGCTTGGCTGGATATTATAGGCGGTTCATCCCCCAATTCGCGGAGATTACAGCCCCCTTAACGGGGCTCCTAACAAAGGACAGCCCCCGGCAGGTGAACTGGACTAATGAGTGCGACAGGGCCTTTTGGACTCTTAAGACGTGCCTCTGCAGCGAGCCGGTCTTGTATAGCCCCGATTTTAACCAGCCCTTTGTCTTACAGACCGACGCCTCAGAAGTGGGACTAGGGGCTGTCTTGTCCCAAGACGTAGGGGGTGAGGAACACCCGGTCCTGTACATTAGCCGGAAACTATTCCCCCGTGAAAAGAACTATGCGGTGGTCGAGAAGGAAGCCCTAGCCGTGAAGTGGGCTTGTGAAGCTCTCCGGTACTACATCCTGGGGGTCCCCTTCACCTTGGTCACCGACCATTCCGCCCTTCAGTGGTTGACCCGTATGAAGGACCACAATATGCGGGTGCAAAGATGGTACCTGGCCCTCCAGCCGTTTGCCTTCACGGTCCGACATAGAGCCGGTAAGGACCATGCGAACGCGGACTTCCTCTCTCGGCTGGGGGGTGTGGAATGGGCTGGCCCAGCTGCACGGGAACCAGCCTTGAGGGGGGGCCGTGTAGTGAGGCGGCCTGGCTCCCGGCGGCCCCTGAGAGAGAGGAACCAGAGCAGCCACCCCAGTGGGCGGAGCTGCCGCCACCTGTTCCCGCCCCCCGGAAGTAAAGGGGCGGGACAGGAAGTATAAAAGCCCGGCCCCAGCGCTCAGTTGGAGCCCAGCGGCCAGAGAGGACAGACGCTCCTACTCGGGCTCCTGCCGGACCGAGCCTGCCCCGAGCCAGGTACCCTGACACAGACGGACCGAGCCTCCCTCAAGCCAGGTACCCGGACACAGACGGACCGAGCCTCCCTCGAGCCAGGTATCCGGACGTGGACCGCCCGAGCCTCCCTCGAGCCAGGTACCCCGAGGTGGACTGGCCGAGCCTGTCCCGAGCCCGGTACCCCGAGGAGTGTCCCGAGCGTCCCCTTGACCCGAGTCCGGAGGAGCGGCCCGACCTAGACAGCCCTCAGCACGCCGAGGAGCCCATGGTGTGGGACCCGGCTGCCGAGCCCCGCGATGAGCAGGTACCCATGGAGGGGGAGACGGGAAGTAGCCCGGGGGTAGCTGACCCCAGTCTGGCTATGACGGAGGAAGAGCCGATGTCGGTGTGTTTCGGTCAGGACCCCACCGACACAGCAGCAGACTGACTGCCGCTGGTAGGGCCCCGGGCTGGGACACAGTGGAGTGGGTGGGCCTGTGTCCCCCCTGCCACCCCACTTACGGGTGGCAGTCTCCCCCTCACACCAGCGCTCAGGCATAGAAGCCTGCACGCACCTGCTGTTGCTCAGCTCCTACCCGAGGACCTGAGCCCCTTGAACTATTGGTTGCTGCTCCGCCCTGACCTAGGGCTTGGGCTTACAGACTATAATTGCTGCTCAGCCCCTGCTGTAAGGACCTGAGCCCTGAACTATCATTGCTGTTCAGCCCCTGCTGTAAGGACCTGAGCCCTGAACTATCATTGCTGCTCAGCCCCTGCTGTAAGGACCTGAGCCCTGAACTATCATTGCTGCTCAGCCCCTGCTGTAAGGATCTGAGCCCTGAACTATCATTGCTGCTCAGCCCCTGCTGTAAGGATCTGAGCCCTGAACTATCATTGCTGCTCAGCCCCTGCTGTAAGGATCTGAGCCCTGAACTATCATTGCTGCTCAGCCCCTGCTGTAAGGATCTGAGCCCTGAACTATCATTGCTGCTCAGCCCCTGCTGTAAGGACCTGAGCCCCCCTGGACTCTTGTGTGTGTTGCCCCGCCCTGACTAAGGGCCCGGGCTTCCTGACTTTGTTAGGGCTCAGCTCCTGCTGCAAGGACCTGAGCCCCCCTGGACTCTTGTGTGTTGCCCCGCCCTGACTAAGGGCCCGGGCTTCCTGACTTGGTTATTACTGCTCAGCTCCTAAAGTAAGGACCTGAGCTCTGAGACTAGTGCTACTGCCCCGCCCCTGGGGCGAGGACCGGAGCCCTAAACCTAGCACTAAGTGTTTGGTGCCCCGCCCTGATTGAGGGCCGGGGCTTAGCGTATTGACTGTATGGGTGCTCAGCCTGCACACAGGATCTGAGCCCCTGGACTCTTGTGTGCTGCCCCGCCCGGAGCTAGGGTTAGGGCTTATTGACTTTGTGTTTGCTCAGCTCCGGCTGCAAGAACCGGAGCTTAGAACTGGTTTGCTGCCCAGCCCTGACTGAGGGCTGGGGCATTGCAGTGACTGTGTGCCTTTTGTTTAGCCCCTGCCTGAGGGGCAGAACCCGAGACCTTCAGAACCCGAGGACTGATTTGGGGCCGTGTAGTGAGGCGGCCTGGCTCCCGGCGGCCCCTGAGAGGGCACAGCCCCCGTACCGGACTATTACAGCAGGGTAAACTCATAAATTGTTTGCCCTCTATAACACAGATAGAGAGAGATGCACAGTTGTTTGCTCCACCAGGTATTAATACATACTCTGAGTTAATTTATAAGTAAAAAGTGATTTTATTAATTACAGAAAGTAGGATTTAAGTGGTTCCAAGTAGTAACAGACAGAACAAAGTAAGTCACCAAGCAAAATAAAATAAAATGCGCAAATCTATGTCTAATCAAACTGAACACAGATAATCTCACCCTCAGAGATGCTTCAGTAAGTTTTTCCTCAGACTGGACACCTTCCAGGCCTGGGCACAATTCTTTCCCCTGGTACAGCTCTTGTTCCAGCTCAGGTGGTAGCTGGGGGATTCTTCATGATGGCTCCTCTCCTGCTTTGTTCTGTTCCACCCCTTTATATATCTTTTGCATAAGGCAGGAATCCTTTGTCTCTCTTTGGGTTCCCCCCCCCCCCCGCCACTGGAAAAGCACCAGGTTAAAGATGGATTCCAGTTCATGTAACATGATCACATGTCACTGTAAGACTCCAAGCCTTCATTCCTCCCAGCCTGACTCACAGGAAGGCCTGCTTGCAAACAGAGATCCAGTCAACTGTCCTGGTTGATGAGAGCCATTAAGATTCCAAACTGCCATTAATGGCCCATACTTTGCATAATTACAATAGGCCCTCAGAGTTATATTTCATATTTCTAGTCCCAGATACAAGAGTGGTACATTTATACAAATAGGATGATCACACTCAGTAGATTATAAGCTTTGTAATGATACCTTACAAGAGACCTTCGGCATGAAGCATATTTCAGTTACATTATATTCACTCATTATATGGTTTTATAAAAATATGGTAGACTGCACAATGTCACAAGTGCCTTCTCCAAAGCAAGGCTATGGTGGCTAATTCACACCCCTAAGTGACATAACTGATGTAGAATTATGCTGTAGTGAAGCCATAGCCTTAGAAAAAGTGCTACTTTCAGGGTTAGCCATCAGATAGTTGACTTGGTGCTTAAAGTGCTTTAATGTCATGTTTATACCAGGTATGAATGTTTCACCAGATTCAAGTTGCACAACAGAGTTTTCTGCATGGGCATAGGGAATAAAACAGGGGTTCTCAAATTGGGGGTTGTGACCCCTTAGGGGGTCACAGGGTTATTACTTGGAGGGTTGCAAGCTGTCAGACTACACCCCAAACCCCATTTCTCCTCTAGCATTATAGTGTTAAATATTTAAAAAAATGTGTTTTTAATTTATACGGTGGGGTGGCACTCGTAGGCTTGCTGTTTGAAAGGGGTCACCAATACAAAAGTTTCAGAACCACTGGAATAGAAACATTCTAAGACAGTTATTGAAATAGCACTTTATTCCATCTCTGAAATAGGCTGTTTGATGATGGATCTGTATAACAAAGAATAGTCATTTGAAATAATGATTTTTACTTAATTGGCAGTGTTAGAAATTGACTGTGGACACCTCCCACAGGCTTGCATTCCTCTTGGAACAAATGAAACTTTGTAAGAGTGCAGAGATCTCTGTTGTAAGGAAAGAAAAAAACCAAAAGACCGCCACCTGTGGCTCCTTTGGGTGGATTATTGTTAAGCTCAGAAAACAAGCATGCACCCCAAGGAGCCAGACTCTCACAGCTCAAAGTGCTTTGAGACCCCCTATTTTCTCTCCCCTCCCACCCTCCTCTTCCTCATAAAGACAACTCCTGTAATTCAACCATGAGAATAAAACATTATAGTGATGACACATCTGTGAGGGATATGTGGGTTTTGATTTCTGAAATTTGGGCTATGGCTTGAAAGAGTTTTGGTTCATCCTTTGGGATTAACTCTGCTCTCTATTCCAAACCTCTATGAATTCCCGACACCCCTAATGATACTCAGATAAGTATTGAAGCTGGGAGCTAACTGAAATCTATTTTGGTTTCCTAGCAGGACATTCTATACTGTTCAAGTTTCCTCCTCAATCATCTATCCCTTCCTTTCTCTCTTCCAGTAGTCTCCTAACTTCCTCTCCAATAAACCATGCTATCTCACCACCCCCTTCCTTTCAGGTTCCTGACATGAGGTCTCCATGCTGGCTGCCTGCTGATGATTTAGAAGTTTGCTTGATCTTTTGTTGTGTGCTCCTAAGATGACAATACATCCCATTTTGGCCAGGACAGTCCCTTTTTAAAGACCTGTTCCTACTATCCCAACTTTTTTTTTCCAAAAGGAGGCATTTGTCCCGTTTGGTCTTGCTGACTTGATCAATTGGCAAAAGCAAATGGGACAAATGCCCACTTTTGTCAAAAAGGTTGGGTGAAATGCAGAAGGGGCGAGCAGAGATGCCACCCACCCCCCCGCAGGGAGGAGGCAGAGCTGGGGGAAGTCAGCATTCCAGCATGGGGGGCACAGGCAGGGTTCCAGCAACCGGCGACAGCCTCCTGAGTAGGCCCCTGCTGGGTTCCAGCAATGGTGGCAACAGCCTCATGTGGGGAGGGGACGGGGTACACAGTTCCAGCAACAGGCAACAGCCTCACGTGGGTGGAGGGGCCCTCAGGTGAGCAGCTGAGGGTGTCCCATTTTTTCTTTGGGAAATATAGTCATCATATGTGCTCCAGAACTACACTGCTATTTGACCTGTTCGCTATTTGACTTAGTGCAGTCCCTATTGCTGATGTCACTGTGGCAAAATGTGTGTCAGCATCATATATATTATCCATGGCTCTCCTCCCACCCCCCTCAACATGTAGCTGACGGTGCTTTCATTAGCCCACCCAGAACATCCATTTGAAAAAAAAATAAATCAAACCTGGACCAGAGTGGTTCTGAATACCCACCTCCATCTACAGCAGGGGTCAGCAAGCTTCAGCATGCGGCCCGCCAGGGTAAGCCTCTGGTGGGCCGGGCCGGTTTGTTTACCTGCTGCATCCACAGGTTTGGCCGATCGCGGCTCCCACTACCCGCAGTTCACCGCTCCAGGCCAATGGGGGGCTGCGGGAAGTGGCGGCCAGCACATCCCTCGGCCCGCACCGCTTCCTGCAGCCCCCATTGGCCTGGAGCCACGAACCGTGGCTAGTGTGAGCCAGATCAGCTGAACCTGCGGATGCGGCAGGTAAACAAACTGTCCCAGCCCGCGAGGGGGCTTACCCTGGTGTGCCGAAGCTAGCCGATCCCTGAGCTACATTGATTATCTGCCACCAATAAATAAAATAGAGCCTTCAACCACATCTCCCCCATGCATTCCCCAGGAAACTCAGTATACAAGTTACATTTAGATTGGTGCATAGATCAGCAGACATTGTGAGACAAATTCACTGCTGGCATCTTCACTAAAGTGAACCAAGTCAGATTACAACAAGGACGAACCTGGCCCTATGTCCTTACATGCCACCAACCCCACAAACAAAGCTGGAATGTCATAATTCCTTTGGCATTTCTTAGGGTTTTAGATGGTTGCAGAGTCCAGTTGTTATTTAAGCAGGTTTTTGTTTGTATTGTTTTTTATTTACTATCCATCCAATTTATATTCTGGAACATTCTTCCCTTTCCCTTTCAATGTTTCTAATAGAATAATAAAAGCTTTTTATTGCATTTACCTGAGTCTCCACAGGTAAGGCCACTCGCAGCAGCTGCGGTTCACCGTTCCTGGCCAATAGGAGCTGTGGAAAGCGGCACGGGCCGTACCTGCAAGTGGCCGTACCTGCAGGCACTCGGTAAACAAAGCATCTCGCATCCCTCCAGGGTCTTACCCTGAACAAGCTGCGAAGCAAGTTCGGGAACCCCTGACATAGATGGACCCCCTACACCCTCAAGGACCTCCACTGAAATCAACGGGAGGCTCTTTGCATAGAGCTCATTTCAGGATCAGTGGTGTAATCTTTTAAGGCAAGGATTACAAAGGTATTTAGGCACCTAAGGACACAGGTAGGTACTTAACATCATTTATAGAAGCACCTACCCAGGTTAGGTGCCTTGCACCCCTTGAAGTCCAATGGGAGTTAGGTACCTAACTCACACATCTAGTGGGATTTGCAAAAGTGCCTAAGTACCTTTAAATATCTGGCAGTCACTAGTGTGATGGACCTGCCAAGCAGCCCTTCCTCAGTGCAGATCCCTTTCTTCTGGCCAGGCAAGGGGAAACACCCTGAACAAGGGCAAGGCCAAGCTTGGTTGGGAAGTGGCAGCCGCATGGCAAGCCAGGAGCTGCAGAGAAGCTAGATACAGAGAAAAATCCCAGGAACTTTGAACAGAGCTGCACATACAACACACCGACCGCTGGACATCACAGGCGGGTGTGGGATTTATGCTGGGCAGGGAGCCAGTGTACAGGGGCTTCAATGAGACATAACTGAGCCTGGCCTAGAAACCTACTAGCATGTGTTTGCTTGAATAGAGACTAGACTGAAGAGGAAACCCTAGGCATTAGGCCTGAAGAACCCTGATTCTCAATTAGACTGTTCCAGGGGCCCAAGCATTTACTGCTATTGCACTGTAACCGTTAAACCTCTGAACCTAGGATATCTGCAAACTTTCCCTTTCCTGCCAATCCTAGTAAAATATCATTCCACTTAGCCTTGTATCAGAGTGGTTATTGGGACCCACCAGGGCTAGCACCTACAAGGCCCAGTTGCTGAAACACTCACAGTGCTGGCCTCTGAGTCGTGGTAGACCTGATGCCTTAGGGCGTTGGTATGCTCTGGCACCGAACAGCCCCAATAATTTCCCTGGAATATTTAAGTCTTTCAGCTAAATATAGCTTTGTGGGCAGGATTCAACCTAACTGAAAATGCAGACTGGAGTGACAAAATTAAAATACTTAAAAAAAAATAATAAAAAGGCAGAGGAGGCTTTACAAAGCCTTTTCCATTGTGATATTATAAGCTCTGTCCTTTTATATCAGTTATTTCATTTTCTCGCAAGTTGAATTTAGCCATAGGAAAATTACCAATATACAGAGAATATATATTATTAAAGAGTTATTAGTTTAAATATGCTAACTTTTAAAAACATTAAATTTATAGTCAGGTTGATATAGTTCCCATTTTATTTACAGAACTGTATTGATTTTGCCTTTTCCTAAAAGGCCCTTGGAAGTCATGGTAATGGAATGCTTTTCCTTATAGATCAATCAGTGTGAATTTCATGGATTGTATAAAGTGGACAAATTTACAGAGCTCAGCAGATTGTTCCGGCTGTTCATGCAGCAGCAGCAGCCAACCACTTAGTACCACTTCCATACTTGCTGGAAAAGCTAGCAAATAAGTGAACAATCAAGTATAATTTTTTTGGCAGCCAGTTACACACTCTTTAACTGTTTTAATTCTGCTGATTATATTATATGCAGTATGTCCCTAATGAAATATGGCTATCCAGGGCTGCTGCACATATCATTCTTTTGAACAGGCAGCTTCTCAAAACTGAGGAGCAAACATACTGACTGGTATGGGTCAGGCATCACTGGAAGGGTTAACAAATCAATTCCTTAGTCATTTTTTTGTATTTCAATTTCCTCTATAATCATACATCATTTGTACATGTGGTCATAAACCCTAGATTGAATTGTTCTTGCAAATATGTTAGCTGACAGGTTTAGCCTTTTTTTCCTGTTTACAAGTTGTCCAAGAGCCAGTTCCTGTGAATATATTAGTTATTCTTAATATTCACCAGATTGGGTCACATGAACCATTTCTGTCCTTTAGGTTGTTTATGAACTGTTCATCACAACTATGGTTTTGACTGTTCTCTATTCATGGTGTGTGATTGGTCACCAAAGTCACATGGTGTCATTTTTTTTATCCTGATTAGAGGACAAACTCTTAAGTCAGTTGACTAACAAGTAACTGAAAGTGAATAATACACGTCCCAGTACAAATTTTCCCATGAATGATTGTTCATACTAAATAATGAAATGTTTGGGATTACCAAACATTTTCACCAATAACATATTGATCATCTGAATACTTGTGAACATAAATAATGTCTCCACAAAAAACAGAACTCACCATTTGGGTGGTTGGAAACCTTCTGGCAAAAAATGTTTTAAATGGAAAATAGGAGTGAAACTGAATTTTATTTGAGAAAAGTCTCTGCTTTCCGCAGAAAGTTTTTAATTTTCACTGAAAATCTGAACACCCAAAAATAAAAACAAAACAAAAATATTAAATAGTTGGCCAAAAATTGAGAAGTTTTGATTTAGCAATGCTCTGATGGAGCCTCTTGGGAGTTGTATTTCAGGAGCTTCATGCTTCCATTCTCCTCTATGGGTTAAATTTCCTAGCCAGATTACATCTTCCATGATCCACCACAACAAGCGACTCCTATGATACACCATGTTGACTCAGCAAGAGGGGAGATTGTGATTCATCATGGGAGGTGTAATCCAGCCAGATAGCTTGGTCTATATAGGGGAATCGGGACCATAAGTTACCTGAACTACAACCCCCAGGAGAAACTGCAGCAGCATTTCCCAAGAGAAATTTTTGGTTTTCAGTTTTTGATTTTTCACCAAAAAGTTAACATTTCCCATGGGAACCCCCTCCCCCTCCGCATTTTCTGATCACTTCTGCTCATCATCTTTACTGGTAATATTTGACCAGCACTGATGATGATATGGTTGCCTGTTTATTGCCTATTTTTCTTTCACAAGCCTATAGCTTGGATTTAGCAAAGCACTTAAATGAATGATAAAATTAAAGCATGTATGTAAGTCCTGTTGACTGCAGTGCAACTACAGTTGCTTTAGTTTAAGCACATACTTAAATGCTTTGCTGCATAGGGATGGATTTAAGCACATTTAAATCCATTACTAAATCAGGGCCTAAATGAGTAACTGCTTCAAGGGTGGACTTGTTAAATATGGAGAAGAGAGATTGTATACTTGGTGTAAGTAAACATGCAGCAGCTCAGTATCTACTTGTTTTGCTAGCACTGTGTTCAGAAATTCTGAATGCTTCTTTAGTGAGCTCATTGATATTAATAGCCAGAATGCTCACAGCTATTTCATACTAGTTTTTTTGTATCTGAGCGCTGGGAACAAACTGGAAGGCTTGAGCATGCTTATTTCTGCTCTGGATGCTTGTACAGAGATTCAGTCAGTATCTTAGAACGTTAGAAAGAGTGTCTCATAGATCTGCTAATTACATAAGTCTCACTTTGACAGCAGCCTTGGGTGCAATTGATCTGCGAGAGTGTGTGGAACCATTATTCTACCTCTGTAATCCATTTAAAGATAACCTAATAATTTAAAGGCTTTTAGGATCATATTCATGTGAATTATTTTAACAGGTTTAATTTAGCCTTAGGAGAATATGCATGGCTGATTTTTTTTTAACATCACTTACTTCTTATGTCAACAAAACAAAAGCATAATGTGAGTCAGTCACGTGCCAAAATTATACAGGAATTACATTTATTTTACCAAGTTTTAGGAAGTGTTGGGATTATACTGGGGCCTGTGATGGCTGAATTTTAGCAGATCAAGAAGCAGCTGTGCTACCTCTCATGAGGGAGGTTTGACTAAATTAAAATACCTTCTTTCCTCCTAGTTCTATCTATTTACTTAAATAATTTAGAAATACCATATTGTTGTGGTACCTAAAGAGAAGTACAAGAGTGCTTAGCATTTATGAACACACTTTATGTACATAACTAATCCTTACATTGTCCCTTTGAGGTACTACTAGTAAACACTTATATATGGCCCAATCATTTTGCATGTTGCTCTGTGTGCGCGCACACGTGTGTTATATATAAAAACCAAACACACATACATACACACACTTTCCTGGTCTGAAAAGCTTATAATCTGGCAAATGCAGAACTTGAGGATAGACAAAGGAAGGCAAAAATTTAAAATAAAATGAAGGACCATAGAATAAAATAATGATTATTGTAATGGAGCATATTAAAATAGGAATAGTAATACATGCATCTCTTACAGACCGTGATGCTGAGATAGGGTGACCAGACAGCAAGTGTGAAAAATCGGGACAGAAGGTGGGGGGTAATAGGCGTGTGTATAAGACAAAGCCCCAAATATCAGGACTGTCCCTATAAAATCGGGACATCTGGTCACCCTATGCTGAGACAAAGGGGTTAAATGATTTGCCCAAGGCCTCCAGAAGGCAAGTGCCATAGCTGAGACTATTATTAACTGCTATCTCCAAATTTCCAGTCCTTTGGCTTGATCCATTAGACCACACTGCCTGGCAGTTATGTAAGCTGCATTACATACCACACTGTTTGGAGTTAGAAAGCTAACTTAGAATCATTTTCTTTCTACATGAAGAATACATATTGGTGGGCCAAGACTAAATGGGGGGAGGAAAAAGGAGGAACAAGCAAAGAAGTATTTCTATATGGGGCAGAAGAGAACAAGCAACATCTGTCAACCATGATCTTTAGTTTTAATCAGTTTTTGATAGTTTTAATCAGGCCAATACATTGAACCAAACCCCTGTTAAATCATTGCTCAGCCCAAGTCCTTCACCCACATTCCTTAGGGCATTGGGTGTTTCATTTCCTGCCTCCATTTCACACAGAGACACAATTTCCTTTGCACAGATCCGTGAACAGCAAAACCTCCCTGTGTCTCTGGTCTGAGCCAGGGCGTTCGATTCCAGTGAACCCTTCTCTCCTGCAATGCGATGGTCAGACAGAGGGGACGTGGCACCTGCATCCCTGCCAGGGAGATATTGGCTCGGCTCTTTCTTTCTGCTGCTGTTGTTAGTCCATGAAACATCAAAGGTGGAATGCAAGGCTGAGTTCATGCACCAGCCCCCTGAAAAAATTTCAGTGCCCCAGAGAAATCCTGCCCCCTGCTATTGGAATGATGTGCTGGAAATTTGAATGGGAAAGGGACTGTCTGAATTGTCAGAGTGGGGAATGAACAACAATCTACAGCAATGTCATTAACACAAACACACTCATCCTGCTCCAGCCGGAAGGGAAATGGGCAGGAATCCTCGCTGTTCACCCAAGGGGACACTTACACTGATGCGCAGCCGTGAGTGTGCTGGGGAAGCTGGTCTGGGCAAACAATTTGAAGTGACAATTCAGTGAGAACAGAATCATCATGTAATGATACAACTGTACATCAAGTAGTTGTGACCGAGTGGTTAAGGTGATAGAATAGCAATCCATGGGGGTCTTCCCTGTGCAGGTTCAAATCCTGCTAACTATGCAAGCGCTGCACTGTTGTTATTATTACTGTAGACTTGGTGCCTGAGCATCCAGAGTGCAAACTGGAGCCAGGTCTACTTTCACTCTCTCTACACTTAAAATGCTGCTGTGTCACTGCTATAGCACTTTGGAGTACACAGTGATTGGAGAGGTTTTCCCATCCCTGTAATAGCTACATGGACAGAACAATTCTTCCTTTTCTTTAGCACTATCTAACCCGGGCTTAGGTCACCTTAACTCTATGAGTTTGGGGGGTGTGGGTTTTTCACACCCTGAGAGACGTCGCTCTGCCAGTGAAGTGCCCACTTAGATCCCTCTTGGTATTTCAATGCAGGCACTGACCTGTGAGAGGAAAACATCAGCTCACAAACACAGAGACTGAATTCCTCACATTTAATCTCTCTGCACTTTCCAGAAAGTCACAAAATTCAATTCATTCTTGCTAGGACAGAGAAAAACTAAGTGACACTAAGTTTTTTGGCTTGGGTAAATAAAATTAAGTGTTTAATTAAAATAGTAAAAAAGCTGTACTGATTCTTCTAACTAACACCACAGCGTGAAATAGGAACAGAGACAAATCTTGTCAGTGATGACTAATTTCGCAAATGATCTTCCCATTATTAATTTCCACGCTGCCCCCATTGGAGGTCTGGGCATTGCCAGTGTCACTGCTCTGCATTCACCTTCCCCCTAGGAATTGTTCTCGGACATTCGACTTCCTCTGCAGCATGGGGCACGGGTCACTTGCTGGAGGATTCCCTGCACCTTGAGGTCTTTAAACCACGATTTGAGGACTTCAGTAACTCAGACATAGGTCAGGGGTTTGTTACAGGAGTGGGTGGGTGAGATTCTGTGGCCTGCTCCAGACCCCAGCGGGGCAAGCACCCGTGTGGGGCGGCCCTTTCCCGGGGGGGCGGCAGGCTGGGCCGGCGGACCTGCCGCAGGCATGACTGCGGAGGGGACGCTCGGCCCGCGGCTCCAGTGGACCTCCCGCAGGCATGACTGCGGACGGTTCGCTGGTCCCGTGGCTCGGCTGGACCTCCCGCAGGCATGCCTGCAGCAGCTCAACCGGAGCCGCCGGACCAGCGAACTGCCCGCAGCTGCGGGAGGTCCAGCCGAGCCGCGCGACCAACGGACCCTCCGCAGTCATGCCCGCGGGAGGTCCGCGGCTCCGGGGCGCCTCCCGGGCATGACTGCTTGGGGCGGCCGAATTTGTAGAGCCGCCCCTGACGAGGTCAGCCTAGATGATCATAATGAGCCCTTCTGACCTTAAGTCTATGAATTTATTAATCTTTTCCCAAATTTGGAAAATTGTGCAGTTCAGAATGTGACTAGTGACCCCGTCTCCTTCCTGCACCTTCTCTACATTGCTCCACAGAAGCTTCTCCCCCTGCAGAGTCACCCCAGCACGGCAGTGCAGCAGCCCAGGGTTCAGCAGGGGCCCCTGGCAAGGACAGTGGGTGCAGCCAACAGCCTGGTGTGCCTGGTAGTGAGGCAGCTGTAAAAAAGCAACACTTCCCCCCCCCCCCACACAAGTACAGAGACTGAATTCCCCAATTTTAACATCACGACCCCCTGGAGAAAGCCACACGTCAGTTGTATTGTCACAGGGAGATGCAAAAATCAAGTGACACCAATTTTTAAATTGAGTAAATAAAGTTGAGGAGATAGTTATTAACCTCCCAAAAATATACTAAAGATCCCTCAGCATAACACGTGAAGATGAAATATGAACGGAGACAAACCTTGTCAGCAAAGGCTCATTTCCCAAACGGTCCTCAAAATGTTACTAATTCCCACCCCTCCCCTACAGGAGCTCTGTTAACTGTTCTGCAGGCAGCTTCCCATTAAATGCTGTTGTGGGACATTCCCAGGCCTGGAAATGTACCAACAACAGAATTTGAAGAGCAAACCTGGCTCCCTGCACCAGGCGGGATTTGAGTGTTTTGTCCCTGTCACTTAGTCTTTGTCAATAGTACAGACGTCAGGGGCAGGACTCCAGGCTCTGCTTGAGGGATCCTGGCACAGGGGCTGGGGGTTGAGAAAGGATTGTAGATTCTGACCTGTGTTCTGGAGAGGAGGTAATAAGTGAAGGGGGCATTTCTGACTCCTCCCCTTCTCATTGGTCCCCTGGGCTGGAATCCCACAGGGCCAAATGAGGGGGTGATGCCACTTGGTTAATAAAAGCCAGTGCTCTGGGCAAGGCTTGAACTCACAACCTCCTCTCAGCACTGTGTACTAACCAATTGCACCACTAGAACACCTGTTAATTAGTATCAGAGGGGTAGCCTTGTTAGTCTGGTTCTGTAAAAGCAGCAAAGAATCCTGTGGCACCTTATAGACTAACAGACGTTTTGCAGCATGAGCTTTCGTGGGTGAATACCCACTTCGTCGGATGCAAGAGTGGAAATTTCCAGGGGCAGGTATATATGAGCAAGCAAGAAGCAAGCTGGAGATAACGAGGTTAGTTCAATCAGGGAGGATGAGGCCCTGTTCTAGCAGTTGAGATGTGAAAACCAAGGGAGGAGAAACTGGTTCTGTAGTTAGCAAGCCATTCACAGTCTTTGTAAACAAAGACCAGTTTCTCCTCCCTTGGTTTTCACACCTCAACTGCTAGAACAGGGCCTCATCCTCCCTGATTGATCTAACCTCATTATCTCTAGCTTGCTTCTTGCTTGCTCATATATACCTGCCCCTGGAAATTTCCACTCTTGCATTCGACGAAGTGGGTATTCACCCACGAAAGCTCATGCTGCAAAACGTCTGTTAGTCTATAAGGTGCCACAGGATTCTTTGCTGCTGTTAATTAGTGTTTTCTGAGACCCCCCCTAGGCTGATAAAGCCAAGGAGTGACCCCAAAACATTCTCAGTGGGGCTGAGAGCAGGTAGTGACAAGTGTTGTACTCGGTGGGGTGGATTCTTCTTAAGGGTTCCAGGCCCCATTTGACCGTCTAGGGAGTGCAGCTGTTGTTCTCGTCGAGAAGTGTGCGGCTTTGGATAGAAGACCGGGAGGAAGATGTCTTGGTTGACATGGAAGGCAGACATCACCTTAGGAAGGAAGGCAGGGTGTGGTTGCAGCTGTACCTTGTCCTTATGGAACATCATATACAGTGGGTCCGACGTGAGGGCTCTAAGCTCCAACACGTCTCGCCGAGGTGATAGCTATGAGGAAGGCTGTCTTCCAGGAATGGTACAGGAGCAAGCAGGTGGCCATCGGCTCGAATGGGGCACCAGTGAGTCTGGATAGGACGAGGCTGAGGTCCCACATAGTGGCCAGATGCCGAATTTGCGGGTACAGATAATCTAAAACTTTGAGGAACCTGCTGACCATGGGATTGGAGAAGACTGAGAGCCCATTTTCGCCCGGGTGAGAGGTTGAAATCGCTGCTAGGTGTACTCTGATGGATAAAACTGCTAGGCTCTGCTGTTTCAAGGACAAGAGAGAGTCTCAGATGGTAGGTACTGATGCCTCCAGGCGGGGAGTATTGCTCAGAGCACACCAGCAGGAAAAATGCTTCCACTTGGCCAAATACGTGGACCTGGTAGAGGGCTTTCTGCTACCCAAAAGAACCTGCTGCACCAAGCGGGAGCAACATAACTCCGATTGAGTTAGCCATGCAGGATCCACATTGTGAGGTGGAGGGATTGCAGGTCGGGATGACAGAATCATCCATGTTCCTGAGTGATCAGGTCCAGCCACAACGGAAGTAGAATTGGAGTGGTCACTGACAGATTGAGGAGAGTGGACCAATTGAAATGGTAAAACTATTGCACTGTCCTAAGGTTGAAGTTTCCTTGTCTATGCAAGGGACTTGCACTTCACGGGTTGTTGTCATTGACTTCACATCTTTAACTGATTTGCTTTAAGTCTCCTGAGTGTCCCCTGTAGCATCGGTTCTCAGCCAGGCATCTGTGGCTCTCTGGAGGGCCATGAGGAGGTTTCAGAGGGGTCTGTGAAGCAGAGCTGGCATTAAACTCACTGGGGCCCAGGGAAGAAAGCCAAAGCCTGAGGCCAGCTATGGTGGGACTGAAGCCCAGCCAACAGTTTTGTGGGGCTCCCTGTGGCGTGGGGCCACAGGCAATTGCCCTGCTTGCTACCCCCTAATGCTGGCCCTGGATTTTATATGCAGAAAAACAGCTGTGTGTTTGCGGGGGTGGGGTTAGCTGTGGAGTTCTTTCAGCGTGGGGAGGGCTCTGAAAGAAAAAGGTTGAGAGTCCCTGCCCTATGGTCATGCCCACAGAGAGTTCCTATCTTGACCTATTAATTGAATTTAAGGCACACTTGTTTGTGTCCTAATTAACAAATGTAGGGAATGTGAGAGCGGATTCTGAGACATCTAAAGCTCTTTTAAAATTTAACATCAAATCAGATAACTGGTCAATAGGTATCACTGATGAATACCAATTAAATAGAGTACTTGAATAAAACAGTTGTGCACTCTTTATCCTTATAATTGCAGTGGACATGGCTTTGAGACTATCACAGCAGAGGTATATTTCACTCCAATAATAGGTTTAGTTTTCAGGTTAGTAGGTGTTGTGTACTCTTACTGAAACCCTGATAATACTTTGGGCCAAATTCTGCCCAGACTTTCATCCATGCAACCCCATCCCCACATAGGTGGGATTGAGTAGGGTAGAAATTGGGGCAGAAGTTGACTGTTACTCTTGCATAGCTCACCTCTGTAGCTCTTGAAACACTTTATAAAGCTGGGCAAATATCATCTGTATTTTACAGGCTGGTGGATGCGGAAGACTGAGGCTTGGTCTACATTACAGAGTTAGGGCCACGTAAGGCATCTTACATCGACCTGATTATGTCAATGTCTATGCTATGGCCTTGCTCTCACTAATGTAAGTGCCTTACTACACCGACATAAAACACGAGAGGCGTAGCACTTATGTTGGTGTAGTTAGGGCAACGCAGTGTCCACGTAGACTGGTGGTATTCAACCATTGAGCCGCATGGGGCCCAATTAGCACACAGCTGCAGCCCAGCTGTGTGGTGAAGGCTGCTCAGCTCACCCGGTGGGGTCTGGGGGTCTGCTTCTGGCATCACTTTGTGGAGGGGGTCTCTGGGTGGAGGGTGCTGGGCTTAGAGGGTCTGAGAATGGTTGCGGATGGGGGTAATCTGTGGTTCTCAACCTGCAGACCAGGTAATGGCCTACAATGCTAAATAGGTTGAGAACCACTGATGTAGACACTGCATTATTGATGTTGGCTGTCATTCTCGTCAGTTTCATAGGTCTGCTTTCTTTGCCAGGCTAGGCTCACAGCTGGAGCTGTGAAATTGACAAGAAAGACTGGTAGGCTCCCTACTATGAAATTGAGGCCAGCATCTGGCTCAGGGCTCCAGCCCCTCCCCCCCCACACGGCCCCCAGCTCTCAGCTGGGCATAGGACCCACAGCTGGAACTCCTGCCCGCCACCCTGGGGTGACAGGCTCCCTGCTGTGGGGTCAGAGCTGGGGCTGTCAGCCTTTCTTGTCAATTTCACAGATTCAGCTGTGAGCCCCCTTTTGAGCTGGAGGTAATGGTGAAATTGACAAGAAAGGCAGGTAGACTTCATGCTGTGAACCCTGCACCAGGCTCACAGCTTAGGTTGTCAACCCAGGACAGAGGAGGTCTCACATCTGGGCTCTCAGTTCCATGCTGGGAGCCCAGCTGCTGCTTGGGCTCTCAGCCCCTCACTCTGCCCTTCTTAAATCAGTGCAAGCACTCCTGGTAAGGATGTGCACCACTGACAGAAGGAGGGTCCTGTGAACATGAAATACCACAGTAAATATTGGAACAGTGCAGAGAAGGGCTGCTAGGATGAGCTAAGGAATGGAGAACCTGCATTGCAAAAGGGAGCTTAAGGAGCTTGACTTGTTTAGCCTGGCCAAATGAAGGCTGAGGAGAGAGGTGATTGCTTTCTATAAATACATCAGTGGGATAAACCCCATTGAGGGAGAGGAATTGTTTAAGTGAAGCACCAGTGCTGGCATGAGAACAAATAGATACAAACTGGCCATCAGCAAGTTTAGGTTTGAAATTAGATGACAGTTTCTAACCATCAGAAGAGTGAAGTTCTGGAACAGCCTTCCAAGGGGAGCAGTGTGGGCAAAAAACCTAGCTGGTTTCAAGACTGAGTTTGATAAGTTTATGAAGTTTATGAAGGGGGTGGCTGCAGTTTTAAAGTTGATTTTAAGTGAAATTAGTGGCTCAAGATCAGCCCTGAGATTTAGTATTTTATTTCCTTAAGACTTCTAAGGTCAGATCCTCAGCTGGTGTAATCAAAGTCAACGATACTGCACCACATCAGACAGATTTACACATCTGGCCTATAGTATTTGATCTCTTGACTGTGTTTCAGTCTCCAAGAAGTCAGTCCACTGGTCAAATACTGTTTGCAGCACTTTTCTTGAGTAATCAGGCTATGACTTGTGCTCAGAAATTCTGTCCACTTGCAGCAAGCAATAGCTACTATGGACTAAGGCTGAAGTAGTCTCCATAGCTGCTATGTCCCTTCTTCAAGGCAGGGAAAAGTCTGACTGAGCTGAATAACCATATATCCACTGGTCCTCCCCTGCCTAAATCTTCTCTGCACGCTAATGAGCAGGGAGACCTCACCGAGCAAAGCTCTATGGGAGGTGTGTGTGTTTTTGACGGAGGTGGGTTACAGACCTTTTTATGGGAATCCCAAATCCTGCCTCTCTCTATCCGTGCAGTAGGACCACTGGATTCACTGTGTTCAGGGCCCTTTACACCTGTTGACGGAGAGGAGGAATGGGAACGTGCTGTATATACAATATTATTTCCTGCTGTCCTAGAAAGAGGGAGGGAGTGAGTAACCTCTGAAAAAAGAATAACTGGAAAATATTGGTAATTAATATTAGTTGTCAGTTAGGCTAATTAGCGATGAACAGTAAACAGACAGAAACTATTTAGAATAAATATTGATGTGATAGCAGCTCATTCATCCAGCCACACCCAAGACAACAATACATCTGCCCCACCTGTAACTGGTTATTGAGGCACAAATCTGACCCTGCAACCTATCAACAGAACCACCAGTCAAGAAACCTGCATTCTTCAAAGTAATAGCCATCAACAAGCAGAAAGGAGGGATAGGAGAAATATCCAGTAGGGAGCTTACCATGTAGAGCTGTTTTTCTGGAGAGAACTTAAGTGTAACGATGCTGCCTTTGGCAGGACACAACTGAGAGTATTAATTCAGGACAAATTGCTTAGAGCAGGGTTGTCACAGTCCCAGGTTGGTGGTTCTCTACCTCTGAGGCACACCAAACCAGCCAAACAGAGAGGACTTTGGTCTCACCCCATTGGCTAACCATAAGTCACACAAGCAATTCCCTTAGACACTCCAATTTCCCAGTATCACCACCAGTGCCACTTGTTATGGGGATGACTGGTTATGAAAACTGATACCCCAGTGAAATAAAAAAGGTTCTTCTGATCCCAAAGGACCAAGCCCCAGACCCAGGTCAAATGATAACTTAGATCTTACCCAAAATACATGCTTATAGCCAATTCTTATTAACTAAACTAAGATTTATTAGAAAAGAAAAGAGATCAATATACATATAGACTTGAGTTCAATTTCTTGAGGTTCAGTTACATAGCAGTGAGTTTGTAGTTGCCAAGAGTTCTTTTAGAAATAGTCGATAGGTTATAGTTCAATGTCCATATTCAGGGTGACTCCGGTCAGTGACTGGAGATCTCAATTCTTATGGCTTAGAGTTTCCCCTTCTTGAAACCCAAAGCAGATCTGAGATGAAGAAGGATCGTGTCCCAAGGTTTTTATACATTTCCAGCAGCCTCTTGGCCTGAGAAAACAATAAGCTTAACTTTCTGTCTCTCAAACATTGTGGCAATTAGCATAGGGTAATTTATTTATTAAACAGTTCAGATACAGATACCACAACCTTCAAAGAGATATATAGACAATAACACTATTTCACTCAAGCGTCTTCCTAAATGTTAATACTCCTTTTCTGATCATTGAATCAAAGCCATAGGCAGGGCCGTAGCAACAAAGAACGTGGCCCCCTCTGAACATATGTCCGGGGCCCCTTACAATGCAGAAACTGGAATGCGGTATTTATTTTATACAGTATATAGGGTTCATATTATGTATACATAGGCCTACAGTGTACACGTATTCCGTATTTACGCAAAGCACTTCTTTCGAGCCTTGTTCTCCGCAAATTGGTTAATCAACGTGTCATAGTCCAGAGATCTGGCAATCTTGTTTTCGACTGAGATAACTGCAAGCGCAGAAAGCCTGTCATCTGTCATGGCTGAGCGCAGGATATTCTTGATCAGTTTCATTCTGCTGAAGCTCCTTTCAGCA